>NC_135805.1:90299769-90309769 GCF_964213995.1 Mustelus asterias
AGTGTGTGATCACCCCCACATCCCCAGTGTGTGATCACCCCCCCATCCCCAGTGTGTGTCAAACCCCATCCCCAGTGTGGTGTGATCACCCCCACATCCCCAGTGTGTGTCACCCCCCCATCCCCAGTGTGTGTCACCCCCCATCCCCAGTGTGTGTTCACCCCCCCATCCCCAGTGTGTGTCACCCCCCCATCCCCAGTGTGTGTCACCCCCCCATCCCCAGTGTGTGTCACCCCCCCATCCCCAGTGTGTGTCACGCCCCCATCCCCAGTGTGTGTCACCCCCCATCCCCAGTGTGTGTCACCCTCCCCACCCCCAGTGTGTGTCACCCACTCCACCCCCAGTGTGTGTCACCCCCCCCCACCCCCAGTGTGTGAAAAACCCCATCCCCGGTGTGTGATCACACCCACATCCCCAGAGTGTGTCAAACCCCATCCCCAGTGTGTGTGATCACCCCCCACATCCCCAGTGTGTGATCACCCCATCCCCAGTGTGTGTCACCGCCCCATCCCCAGTGTGTGTCACCCCCCCATCCCCAGCGTGTGTCACCCCCCCATCCCCAGTGTGTGTCACCCCCCCCATCCCCAGTGTGTGTCACCCCCCCATCCCCAGTGTGTGTCACCCCCCCATCCCCAGTGTGTGTCACCCCCCCATCCCCAGTGTGTGATCACCCCCCATCCCCAGTGTGTGATCACCCCCCATCCCCAGTGTGTGATCACCCCCCACCCCCAGTGTGTGTCACCCCCCATCCCCAGTGTGTGTCACCCCCCACCCCCAGTGTGTGTCACCCCCCACCCCCAGTGTGTGTCACCCCCCACCCCCAGTGTGGGTCACCCCCCACCCCCAGTGTGGGTCACCCCCCACCACCAGTGTGGGTCACCCCCCCAACCCCAGTGTGGGTCACCCCCCCCCCCCCCATCCACAGTGTGTGTCACCCCCCCATCCCCAGTGGGTCCCCAGTGTGTGCAACCCCCGCCATCCCCAGTTTTTGCAACCCCCCCCAACCCCTGTGTGTGTCACCCCCCCATCCCCTGTGTGTGTCACCCCCCATCCCCAGTGTGTGTCACCCCCCCATCCCCAGTGTGTGTCACCCCCCCATCCCCAGTGGGTGTCACCCCCCCATCCCCAGTGTGTGTCACCCCCCCATCCCCAGTGTGTGTCACCCCCCCATCCCCAGTGTGGGTCACCCCCCATCCCCAGTGTGGGTCACCCCCCCCAACCCCAGTGTGGGTCACCCCCCATCCCCAGTGTGGGTCACCCCCCCCATCCCCAGTGTGGGTCACCCCCCCATCCCCAGTGTGGGTCACCCCCCCATCCCCAGTGTGGGTCACCCCCCCATCCCCAGTGTGGGTCACCCCCCCATCCCCAGTGTGGGTCACCCCCCCCATCCCCAGTGTGTGTCACCCCCCCCATCCCCAGTGTGTGATCACGCCCCATCCCCAGTGTGTGTCAACCCCCAACCCCAGTGCGTGTCACCCCCCATCCCCAGTGCGTGGCACCCCCCATCCCCAGTGCGTGTCACCCCCCCATCCCCAGTGCGTGTCGCCCCCCCCATCCCCAGTGTGTGTCCGCCCCCCCCATCACCAGTGTTGTCGCCCCCCCCATCCCCAGTGTGTGTCGCCCCCCCCATCCCCAGTGTGTGTCGCCCCCCCCATCCCCAGTGTGTGTCGCCCCCCCATCCCCAGTGTGTGTCGCCCCCCCATCCCCAGTGTGTGTCGCCCCCCCATCCCCAGTGTGTGTCGCCCCCCCATCCCCAGTGTGTGTCGCCCCCCCATCCCCAGTGTGTGTCGCCCCCCCATCCCCAGTGTGTGTCGCCCCCCCATCCCCAGTGTGTGTCGCCCCCCCATCCCCAGAGTGTGTCGCCCCCCCATCCCCAGTGTGTGTCGCCCCCCCATCCCCAGTGTGTGTCACCCCCCCATCCCCAGTGTGTGTCACCCCCCCTCCCCAGTGTGTGTCACCCCCATCCCTAGTGTGTGTCACCCCCCCATCCCCAGTGTGGGTCACCCCCCGATCCCCAGTGTGGGTCACCCCCCCATCCCCAGTGTGGGTCACCCCCCATCCCCAGTGTGGGTCACCCCCCCATCCTCAGTGTGGGTCACTCCCCCATCCCCAGTGTGGGTCACCCCCCCATCCCCAGTGTGGGTCACCCCCCCATCCCCAGTGTGGGTCACCCCCCCATCCCCAGTGTGTGTCACCCCCCCCCATACCCAGTGTGTGCAACCCCCCCATCCCCAGTGTGTTTCGCCCCCCATCCCCAGTCTGTGTCGCCCCCCCATCCCCAGCGTGTGTCGCCCCCCCCATCCCCAGCGTGTGTCGCCCCCCCATCCCCAGCGTGTGTCGCCCCCCCATCCCCAGCGTGTGTCGCCCCCCCCCCGCGATCCCCAGCGTGTGTCGCCCCCCCATCCCCAGCGTGTGTCGCCCCCCCATCCCCAGCGTGTGTCACCCCCCCATCCCCAGCGTGTGTCGCCCCCCCATCCCCAGCGTGGGTCACCCCCCCATCCCCAGAGTGGGTCACCCCCCCATCCCCAGTGTGGGTCACCCCCCCATCCCCAGTGTGGGTCACCCCCCATCCATTCCCCAGTGTGTGTCACCCCCCCCATCCCCAGTGTGTGTCACCCCCCCCATCCCCAGTGTGTGTCGCCTCCCCATCCCCAGTGTGTGCGTCACCCCTCCATCCCCAGTGTTTGTCGCCCCCCCCCCTCCCCAGTGTGTGTCGCCCCCCCCATCCCCAGTGTGTGTCGCCCCCCCCCATCCCCAGTGTGTGTCGCCCCCCCCCATCCCCAGTGTGTGTCGCCCCTCCCAACCCCAGTGTGTGTCGCCCCTCCCATCCCCAGTGTGTGTCGCCCCCCCATCCCCAGTGTGTGTCGCCCTCCCCATCCCCAGTGTGTGTCGCCCCCCCATCCCCAGTGTGTGTCGCCCCCCCATCCCCAGTGTGTGTCACCCCCCCATCCCCAGTGTGTGTCGCCCCCCCCATCCCCAGTGTGTGTCGCCCCCCCCATCCCCAGTGTGTGTCGACCCCCCATCCCCAGTGTGTGTCGCCCCCCCCATCCCCAGTGTGTGTCGCCCCCCCCATCCCCAGTGTGTGTCACCCCCCCATCCCCAGTGTGTGTCACCCCCCCATCCCCAGTGTGTGTGTCACCCCCCCATCCCCAGTGTGTGTCGCCCCCCCCATCCCCAGTGTGTGTCGCCCCCCCCATCCCCAGTGTGTGTCGCCCCCCCATCCCCAGTGTGTGTCGCCCCCCCCATCCCCAGAGTGTGTCGCCCCCCCCATCCCCAGAGTGTGTCGCCACCCCCATCCCCAGTGTGTGTCGCCACCCCATCCCCAGTGTGTGCGTCACCCCTCCATCCCCAGTGTTTGTCGCCCCCCCCCCTCCCCAGTGTGTGTCGCCCCCCCCATCCCCAGTGTGTGTCGCCCCCCCCCATCCCCAGTGTGTGTCGCCCCTCCCAACCCCAGTGTGTGTCGCCCCTCCCATCCCCAGTGTGTGTCGCCCCCCCATCCCCAGTGTGTGTCGCCCTCCCCATCCCCAGTGTGTGTCGCCCCCCCATCCCCAGTGTGTGTCGCCCCCCCATCCCCAGTGTGTGTCACCCCCCCATCCCCAGTGTGTGTCGCCCCCCCCATCCCCAGTGTGTGTCGCCCCCCCCATCCCCAGTGTGTGTCGACCCCCCATCCCCAGTGTGTGTCGCCCCCCCCATCCCCAGTGTGTGTCGCCCCCCCATCCCCAGTGTGTGTCACCCCCCCATCCCCAGTGTGTGTGTCACCCCCCCCATCCCCACTGTGTGTCGCCCCCCCATCCCCACTGTGTGTCGCCCCCCCATCCCCACTGTGTGTCGCCCCCCCATCCCCACTGTGTGTCGCCCCCCCATCCCCACTGTGTGTCGCCCCCCCATGCCCCACTGTGTGTCGCCCCCCCATGCCCACTGTGTGTCGCCCCCCCATCCCCACTGTGTGTCGCCCCCCCATCCCCAGTGTGTGTCGCCCCCCCATCCCCAGTGTGTGTCGCCCCCCCATCCCCAGTGTGTGTCGCCCCCCCATCCCCAGTGTGTGTCGCCCCCCCATCCCCAGTGTGTGTCGCCCCCCCATCCCCAGTGTGTGTCGCCCCCCCATCCCCAGTGTGTGTCGCCCCCCCATCCCCAGTGTGTGTCGCCCCCCCATCCCCAGTGTGTGTCGCCCCCCCATCCCCAGTGTGTGTCGCCCCCCCATCCCCAGTGTGTGTCGCCCCCCCATCCCCAGTGTGTGTCGCCCCCCCATCCCCAGTGTGTGTCGCCCCCCCATCCCCAGTGTGTGTCGCCCCCCCATCCCCAGTGTGTGTCGCCCCCCCATCCCCAGTGTGTGTCGCCCCCCCATCCCCAGTGTGTGTCGCCCCCCCATCCCCAGTGTGTGTCGCCCCCCCATCCCCAGTGTGTGTCGCCCCCCCATCCCCAGTGTGTGTCGCCCCCCCATCCCCAGTGTGTGTCGCCCCCCCATCCCCAGTGTGTGTCGCCCCCCCATCCCCAGTGTGTGTCGCCCCCCCCATCCCCAGTGTGTGTCGCCCCCCCATCCCCAGTGTGTGTCGCCCCCCCATCCCCAGTGTGTGTCGCCCCCCCATCCCCAGTGTGTGTCGCCCCCCCATCCCCAGTGTGTGTCGCCCCCCCATCCCCAGTGTGTGTCGCCCCCCCATCCCCAGTGTGTGTCGCCCCCCCATCCCCAGTGTGTGTCGCCCCCCCATCCCCAGTGTGTGTCGCCCCCCCATCCCCAGTGTGTGTCGCCCCCCCATCCCCAGTGCGTGTCGCCCCCCCATCCCCAGTGTGTGTCGCCCCCCCATCCCCAGTGCGTGTCGCCCCCCCATCCCCAGTGCGTGTCGCCCCCCCATCCCCACTGTGTGTCGCCCCCCCATCCCCACTGTGTGTCGCCCCCCCATCCCCACTGTGTGTCGCCCCCCCATCCCCACTGTGTGTCGCCCCCCCATCCCCACTGTGTGTCGCCCCCCCATGCCCACTGTGTGTCGCCCCCCCATGCCCACTGTGTGTCGCCCCCCCATCCCCACTGTGTGTCGCCCCCCCATCCCCAGTGTGTGTCGCCCCCCCATCCCCAGTGTGTGTCGCCCCCCCATCCCCAGTGTGTGTCGCCCCCCCATCCCCAGTGTGTGTCGCCCCCCCATCCCCAGTGTGTGTCGCCCCCCCATCCCCAGTGTGTGTCGCCCCCCCATCCCCAGTGTGTGTCGCCCCCCCATCCCCAGTGTGTGTCGCCCCCCCATCCCCAGTGTGTGTCGCCCCCCCATCCCCAGTGTGTGTCGCCCCCCCATCCCCAGTGTGTGTCGCCCCCCCATCCCCAGTGTGTGTCGCCCCCCCATCCCCAGTGTGTGTCGCCCCCCCATCCCCAGTGTGTGTCGCCCCCCCATCCCCAGTGTGTGTCGCCCCCCCATCCCCAGTGTGTGTCGCCCCCCCATCCCCAGTGTGTGTCGCCCCCCCATCCCCAGTGTGTGTCGCCCCCCCATCCCCAGTGTGTGTCGCCCCCCCATCCCCAGTGTGTGTCGCCCCCCCATCCCCAGTGTGTGTCGCCCCCCCATCCCCAGTGTGTGTCGCCCCCCCATCCCCAGTGTGTGTCGCCCCCCCATCCCCAGTGTGTGTCGCCCCCCCATCCCCAGTGTGTGTCGCCCCCCCATCCCCAGTGTGTGTCGCCCCCCCATCCCCAGTGTGTGTCGCCCCCCCATCCCCAGTGTGTGTCGCCCCCCCATCCCCAGTGTGTGTCGCCCCCCCATCCCCAGTGTGTGTCGCCCCCCCATCCCCAGTGTGTGTCGCCCCCCCCATCCCCAGTGTGTGTCGCCCCCCCATCCCCAGTGTGTGTCGCCCCCCCATCCCCAGTGTGTGTCGCCCCCCCATCCCCAGTGTGTGTCGCCCCCCCATCCCCAGTGTGTGTCGCCCCCCCATCCCCAGTGTGTGTCGCCCCCCCATCCCCAGTGTGTGTCGCCCCCCCATCCCCAGTGTGTGTCGCCCCATCCCACTGTGTGTCGCCCCCCCATCCCCAGTGTGTGTCGCCCCCCCATCCCCAGTGTGTGTCGCCCCCCCATCCCCAGTGTGTGTCGCCCCCCCATCCCCAGTGTGTGTCGCCCCCCCATCCCCAGTGTGTGTCGCCCCCCATCCCCAGTGTGTGTCGCCCCCCCATCCCCAGTGTGTGTCGCCCCCCCATCCCCAGTGTGTGTCGCCCCCCCATCCCCAGTGTGTGTCGCCCCCCCATCCCCAGTGTGTGTCACCCCCCATCCCCAGTGTGTGTCACCCCCCATCCCCAGTGTGTGTCACCCCCCCATCCCCAGTGTATGTCACCCCCCCATCCCCAGTGTGTCACCCCCCCCCATCCCCAGTCTGTGATCACCCCCCCATCCCCAGTGTGTGGCACCCCCCATCCCCAGTGTGAGTCGCACCCCCACCCACAGTGTGTGTGATCACCTCCAGCGCGCAGCACCCCGCCGCACGGCACCGCCCAGCGCCCCCACCCACCCCCAGCACGCGCCAGCCCCCCCCCCCCCCCCCCCCCCAACGCCTGGTGCACGCCACACTGCCCCCACCCTCCCATGGCACGCGCCACCCCCAGTGTCCGATCACCCCATCCCCGTTGCGTGTCACCCCCGTCCCCGTGCGTGTCACCCCGTGCGCCTGCCCCCATCCCCAGGGGGTGTCATCCCCCGTCCCGCCCGTCTGCAGAGGATGTCACCTGGGGGTGTCTTCTCCCCCCCCCCCCCTGTCCCCAGAGGGTGTCATCCCCCCCCCCCCAACCGTCCCCAGGTGGATTAATGCCCACCCGTCCTCAGGAGGTGTCATCCACCCCCCCGTCCTCAGGAGGTGTCATCCCCCCCCCCGTCCCCAGGGCGTGTCATCCACCCCCCCCCCGCCCCCTCCCCAGGGCGGAGGTGGGAGAGCCGGGGGGGGGGAGGTGGGAGAGCGGGGGGGAGTTGGGGGAGGTGGGGAAAGCGGGGGGGGGGGGGGATTTTTGATTTGATTTATTATTGTCACGTGTTAGTATACAGTGAAAATACTCTTTCTTGCGTGCTCTACAGACAGAGCACACCATCCGTCGGGAAGGAAAGGAGAGAGTGCAGAATGTAGCGTTCCAGAAGAAACCAGCCTCTGACAGGCCAAGCAGCTTCATAGCACTTTTCAAATGTTATCTCTTAGCCTGGCCCATTGTCGAACTCCTGGATGTATCTAACAAAACTCCAGGGTTTGGAAAACCCTGATACAACATTTTGAATTTACGCCCTATCGCACTATTTCGACCAAGAGCAGGAAAGATACCCCCAGTGGTCGGTGTTTATCTTTCAATCGACACCTCAGAGAAACAGATTGTCTGGTCATTGCATTGCTGTTTGTGGGAATTTGCTGAGGGCACAGTGGCTGCTGTGTTTACTATTATAAAAATGATAACAGTGATTACATTTCAAATACATGATTGACTGTAAAGTGCTTTGAGACAATTGGTGGGTTGTGAAAAACCCTATTTAAATGTAAATCTGCATCCAATCCCCCCCCTCCACTCTCCATAACACTCCATTCTGATCACTCCATAAATTAAGCTACTGTTATTAAGGCATCAGGATCTATATCTAGTTTTGGAATCTCAAGCAATTGGCCATGATACTTCGGCAACGATTCTCCAATCCTGCACACTCAATTATTAAATATCTCCTTAAAATATGCCACTGCACCTTTATTGTCCTACCCTTTAATCTAGTTTTCCAGTTCACTTCATTCAGGTCTGCCTTCACACCCTTATAACTACCTTTATTTGGATTTAAAACACTAGTCTTGGAGCCACACTTCTCACCTTCAAACTGAACTCACGTTCTGACCACTGTTACCTAGATGCCTCCTTACTATGCTATTGATTAATTCTGTCTCATTGCACATTTCCAGGTCCAGAATAATCTGCTCCCTGGTAGGCTCCAGCATGTACTGCTCTGAGACATTGTCTCAAATGCCCTCCATAAACTAATTTTCCAGATTACCCTTGTCAATCTGATTTGCACACTCTACATATAGATTAACATCACCCATGATTATTGTGGTACTTTTCATTCATGCCCTATTAAATTTTCCTGTATACTCTGACCTACAGTGTAACCACTGTTAGGGGACTGATAAACTCCTCCTGCAAGTGACCTTTGCTATTTTTTATTTCTACTCAAACTGATTCTACATCATGCTCTTTCAAGCTAAAGTCATCTCTCACTACTGTACTAATGATGTCCTTAATTAACAGAGTTGCCGCACTATCTTTTCCAGCGTTTAGTCTTTTCAGAATCTAAAATATTCATGTCCAGGCCTTGGACACGCTGCAGCCATGTCTCTAAAATGGCTATTGGGTCATATACATTTATTTTTAACTGCGTTAACAATTCATATTTTTTGTTATGAATGCTGTGCACATTCAGATACAGTGCCTTTAACTTTTGTCTTACCTGTTTTGCAATATCTGACCGTATCTGCTCGTGAACTCTTAAGTTTGTATACTCCGTCACTTCCTGTCTCACTCTAGATATCATTACCAAAATCACTAATCTGCATCATTTTCTTCTCATTTCTGTCTACCACATCTCCTTTTGCATGATCCCTTCCCCCCACTACTTTAAAGCCCACTCTACTTACTCAACTCGCCAGAATACTGATCCCAGCAAGTTCAGGTGAAGACCGTCCCCATGGTAAGGTTTGATAAGGTTCCCCATGGTAAGCTTTTGCAGAAAATACGGACACATGGGATTGAGGGTGATTTAGTGGTTTGGATCAGGAATTGGCTAGCTGGAAGAAAACAGAGGGTGGTGGTTGATGGGAAATATTCATCCTGGAGTTCAGTTACTAGTGGTGTACCGCAAGGATCTGTTTTAGGGCCACTGCTGTTTGTCATTTTTATTAATGACCTGGATGAGGGCGTAGAAGGATGGGTTAGTAAATTTGCGGATGACACTAAAGTCGGTGGAGTTGTAGACAGTGCGGAGGGAAGTGGCAGGTTACAGAGGGACATAGATAAGCTGCAGAGCTGGGCTGAGAGGTGGCAAATGGAGTTTAATTTGGAAAAGTGCGTAGTGATTCACTTTGGAAGGAGTAACAGGAATACAGAGTACTGGGCTAATGGTAAGATACTTGGTAGTGTGGATGAACAGAGGGATCTGGGTGTCCATGTGCATAGATTCCTGAAAGTTGGCACCCAGGTTGATAGGGTTGTTAAGAAGGCATACGGTGTGTTAGCTTTTATTGGTAGAGGGATTGAGTTTTGGAGCCAGGAGGTCATGTTGCAACCGTACAAAACTCTGGTGTGGCTGCACTTGGAGTATTGCGTACAGTTCTGGTCGCCGCATTACAGGAAGGATGTGGAAGTGTTGGAAAGGGTGCAGAGGAGATTTACCAGGATGTTGCCTGGTATGGTGGGAAAATTGTATGAGGAAAGGCTGAGGGGCTTGAGGTTGTTTTTGTTAGAGAGAAGAAGGTTAAGAGGTGACTTAATAGAGGCATACAAGATGATCAGAGGATTAGATAGGGTGGATAGTGAGAGCCTTTTTCCTCGGATGGTGATGGCTACCACTAGGGAACATAGCTTTAAATTGAGGGGTGATAGATATAGGACAGATGTTAGAGGTAGGTTCTTTACTCAGAGAGTAGTAAGGGCGTGGAATGCCCTGCCTGCAGCAGTAGTGGACTCGTCAACATTAAGAGCATTCAAATGGTTATTGGATAAACATATGGATGATATTGGAATAGTATAGGTTAGATGGGCTTTAGATTGGTTTCACTGGTCGGCGCAACATCGAGGGCCGAAGGGCCTGTACTGCGCTGTAATGTTCTATGGTACAGCTCCTACTTTCCCCAGTAGTGGTGCCAGTACCCCAAATTGAAACCCATTTCTCCGACACCAGTCTCTGAGCCATGCATTCATCTCTGTACTGTTGCTACCCTATGCCAATTTGCTTGTGGTTCAGGTAATAATTTAGAGATCATTGCCTCTGAGGTTCTGTTTTTTAATTTAGTCCCAGCT
>NC_135805.1:94136916-94406426 GCF_964213995.1 Mustelus asterias
CCTGGAGACTCTAGACACAAAAACTCATTGAGCTTGCAAAGGGACATTACCACCCTAAGTCTTCAGTAATATTGCAAATATACAAATTTAACTCAATGGGGAGAAGCTCTCAACACTGCTACAAAAAACTGGATACAGTATGTGGAGCATTTGGAATGTTTTTTCTGTGCTAATGGAATAGAGGGGAGGAGATAGTTGATAGTTCCAAATTCAGCAAGTGGAGGCAAAGCAGAGTTATCAAAAAAGGGATGATGATTCATCAAAAGTGGAAAGAGCTTTTGAGATAGATGATCCAGTTATTTTAAAGAATTTTGGAAGCAGACCAAGTTGGGTCTCGGGGTAATTATGGCCAGGATCAGGCCACTGTGCTATGAAGTGAAAGTGATTCCAAAGAAACACATAGATCATCCAGACTGGATCCAGTGTTACTACCTGATCCAAGTGTGCCACCAAGTAATGTTGTTCTTTGTCCAAGGAGTAAAGTAGCTGGTCAGCCAGCAGCAGGACAAAATTCTGCTCCCAATGAAACCGAGGAAATAGTGGAAAGTGATTTGCCAGGACCAGGAGGGAATCCGAGTGAAGCAAGTCCAACTGAAACTCTCCCTACAGCTGAACCTCAATCAGTTAAGCTACATCGCTCCCAGAGAAAATCCCCTGACAGACCAAGTTTCTGATAAACTGTGTTAAAATGTTTATGTTGTTAAAATTTTGCGAAGTGCATAAGTATCAATGTATTGTGTAATAAGGAACTTATTGGCCCCTTTAAGGGACATGCATCGGAAGAGTCATGTAACTTGATCATCCAATGGGAAATGAGTGTGGGAATCTTGGCACAACACAGGGGCTTTTGCATCCAGAATGGATCCTAGAGCTGAGAATGTGAACATCGATTGTAGCACCCTGTATATAATTGTATATAGTAATAAACCCATTGTCACTTATTAGCTAGCCGGTGGTCGCCAATTATTGCACTTACTACAGACTCATACTGCAGCATTCTGCTTGAGCACTCCAAGCAGCAGAACCTCACCTTCAGCAGTCCAGTGGTCTGTTCTATTATTTGATTTGATTTGATTTATTATTGTCACATGTATTAGTATACTGTGAAAAGTATTGTTTCCTGCACGCTATACAGACAAAACATACCATTCATAGAGAAGGAAAGGAGGAGGTGCAGAATGTAGTGTTACAGTCATAGCTAGGGTGTAGAGAAAGATCAACTTAATACAAGGTAGGTCCATTCCAAAGTCTGATGGCAGCAGGGAAGAAGTAGTTCTTGAGTCGGCTGGTGCATGTCCTGAGACTTTTGTATCTTTTTCCCGATGGAAGAAGGTGGAAGAGAGAATGTCCAGGGTGTGTGGGGTCCTTAATATTATTGCCCTTGTTGAGGCATGGGGGGGAGGGGGGTGGCATCTGATATGGAAAGGGGGCCAATGGGGAGGCACCCATCCCTTTCTGCCAAGACCCGAGTTGGGTAACTTGAATTCCTTTGATCAGCCTCAAAAATGATGGGCAGAAAGCAACCCGTAAGTGGCCAATAATTGACCATTTCAGGGATTCAAATGGGGCGAGGGCATATAGGTGCCCTAGGCCTTGCCTGGCCCATGAAAATTGCAAACACGATAGGGGACTTCCATAATAATGGCAGGAACGTCACCCGGGGAATTTTACATGCCCCGCCTCCAACTGTAAACCTGTTGGCGGAGGAGTAGGGTAACAGCATGCGAACTGGTTGATGCCATTCACAATATGATCTCAATATGAAAAACGATGAAGTGATTGTAAGAGGAAAGGTTCAAGCTATCCAGGGGCCAGTTTTCATCTGTTATCGATGTTGCTGCTGATCTGCTCCCATGTGAAACTATGTTAGTAATTTTTGATGGAATCAGAGCAGTTACAAGACCTGTCCGTTTGTTCACATCAAAGCCCAAAAATTCTTTTCACATGAGGCAAAGAACATGTTCATTCCAAATTAGCTCTCTGAATTTGTTGCTCACAGCGCAGTCATCTTTACATCTTGATGAACAAAATGGAGACAGGATGATTGCTTTGCTGAACATCTGTGTTGTGGCCATGTGTATCTTCTTGACCTTGTGGTGGTTCATCATTTCAGCTATCTTTGTCTCTGTCTGTCCACTTCTCATAAAACCTTTCTACCTTTGACTTCTCGCTCTTCTTCAGCCACTTCAAAACACACAGGAAGAATGGTCAGACATTCTTTTCTGTACGTTGCATGAACAACTTCATACCTTGACTAGCTTCCACCATTTTCCTTCTAATTTTGCCCTTCACATTCCACTGTGTTCGCCTTCATTTTGGAGCTATTTTATTTGCCTTTTCTGTTTCTAATTTTCTTTCACAACTTGGCTGAGATGATCTCTGTACGTTATCCAAGCATTATTCACACCTTCCTAACTTTTTCTGAAACAAATGTTTTTAGAATTATTAGCATTTTTGTACTCAAGATCTTGCGTGATTTTTTTGATACAGTCCTAAGGGCTTTGCCATTTCCTCTATTTTTTCTTTGCAAATGCTAATAGAAGTTTTGTTCCCTCTTGTTGCTTTGAAAGACATGCATGTGCTTGAATCTGTCCTGTAATGTTTGTTGTGTTTAAAGCTATTAGTTATTACAGCAGCCAGCGTGATATATTGAGCAAATTTATAACATGGTTATTTCAAGTTTACTGTTTACTCAGGTTGAGTCATTACATTCCATTTTTCATATAATCTTTAGATCTTCTTTAACCAATTTTGAATCTCATTTGTTCCTGTCACACCATTTATTAAAAGTATTTTTAATACCTGCAATTTAGTTCCTTCCTTTAGGACATACTCCATTTCTTGTGTGGCAAGATGTTATCAATGTCACTCTTCCAAAACAGATTGTTTGTATTCATTCCATTCTTCCCGTGGTGAGGTGACTCCTTTGCTTCTCAAACATTTTGTTGGTCATTCAAATTCTGGGCCAACCTACACTAGTGATCTGTGCTTTATCACTCTGTTGTACTGCACATTGGTTCATCACTGAAGCACCATAAACCCACTACAAAGCCGCAGGAGGTACTATCGGGTGCCAAGGGTCTTTGGAAGCGGAGGGGGAAAAGGTGCCTAGGAGAGAAATGGATAGGTGGGGTGGGGATGCAGGGCTAGAGCGAGATGTCGGAATATGGGTGCTGGGGGAAGAGGAAATCAGGGAAGCCTTTCAATGGGCCAGCTGGAACAGAACAGGAAGATGGGAAGGGCCATGGTGGATTGTTGGTGGATGGGCTCTTATGCGGGTCTGAAAAGGCACGGGGAAGTGTAGAAGTGTGAAGGGGTTCACAGGGAGGGGTTGGTGGATTCCTGAGGTGCAAACTAAGGGTTATCATGGTGGAAAGATATGCTGAGGGTTAAAAGGGGCCAGTAGGATGGAAGGGTGAGGGTGTCACATGAAGGGCACTGAGCGTTGTTGGTGGGGATGCAGAGATGGGCACAGATTCAAAGCATGGGCAGAATGAGGGTGGGCAAGTCAATAGTAATGGGGGTGGGATTCTTGGGGAGGAAGGGAACATTGACATTAATTTGGATGTTTCCAGAGGTGATGGGGGGGGAGGGAGTTGAAGGGTGACGGTGGGGAGGTTGAACATTATTTCAAGGCGATCAATGGTCATGGGGGAGAGGGGTGGATGACTGTGGGGGGGAAAAGGTATTGGAGCAAAGCTAGATAGTCACTACCACCATTGTTCGGCTAGTCGCTACTATGCAGAACCTCATGATGGACATCTCACATTTGGGTGTGGGTGGAGATGCTAGGTTTTTGCATTGCTCGGGCCATGGGGCACATGAGAGTTTGAAGGTCAAAGGCTTACTGTGCATGGGAGAGTGCTTAAACATGGCTCACATGGGCCAAAGCAAATACATTTGCCTCCATGCAGATGTCTCATTCTAGGGAATGGGATGTCCCCAGATAGTGAGTGGAAGGTGGAGGGGAGCATCAAGCCTTAAAGACAATCACTAAACTAACAAGTAGACATGATTAAGGTGAAAGTGAATATATTTACAGAAGTACACTATTTGTGATATTCAATTCTGCACTGGTGTAACCAATTATCATTTCAGTATTTCTTAATCTTCTTTTCCCTGCCATTAAGTGCTCCCCCAACATCCGCAGCAGGGGTGGAGGCAGCTTGCTCACCAGGTGGCTCTATTGCCTTGGATGACCTTTGCAGCCGTGCTCTGGAGGGCCAAGGCCTGGAAGGCCCCAGCCTACTTTGACAGTCCTGCTTTGGGCCAGTTGCTCCCTCAGAGGGCAAGGTTGAAGGGTTCACAGGTAAAGGCATTTCGGGAAGTGCAAACAACCTCTGAGTGGAGGTCCCAGGGTGTCCAGCTGCTGCTCCTCCTCCCTTTGGTTGCCCGAATCATAGAATCATAGAATCCTACAGTGCAGAAGGAGGCCATTCGGCCCATCGAGCCTGCACCAACCACAAACCCACCAGGCCCTTATCCTCATAACCCCATGCATTTACCCTGCTAATCCCCCTGGCACTAAGGGGCAATTTAGCATGACCAATCCACCTAACCTGCACATCTTTGGACTTTGGACTGGGGGAGGAAACCGGAGCACCCAGAGGAAACCCCTGCTGACACGAGGAGAAAGTGCAACCTCCACGCAGACAGTGACCCAAACCAGGAATCAAACCCAGGTCCCTGGCGCTATGAGGCAGCATTGCTAACCGCTGTGCCACCATGCCACCCGAAGGTTCCTACCTGGCTTTTTAGAGAGGAAGGGGTACCTACAGGGAGGTCAAAGTACCCCATCTTCCTTTCATGTATCCATTGTGAAAGCTCACACGTGGCTACAGTAATGGAGTGCAGGTCTGTGCCTATCTCTGGCATAATCCTCTGGCCTTGGATCTCAATGGAGTCTGCAAACCTTCCCATGGAGACCTCGCTGCACCACTTCATCAGCTGGCAGGCGAACAGCTTCCTCCACCTTGTGTACCACTCTGTTGAGTGCCTGCGACACCTCTGCCTCATGTTCCCCTGTCTCTTACTGACTCTGCAAGGTCGCTTCCAGAAGGTGGCCATCGGACTCGGACCTCGCAGATATATCCTTCCCAGTACTCCTCCAACCGCCGGTGAGCTTGGATGACCCTAACTCCTGCTGCTGCAGACATGTGTCTGTGTGGTGACTACCAGAGTGTGAGATCCTTCCTAAACTAGAACTAGTACCCATCAAAGTGTGTGCCTCTGGGCTGGTGGTGGGTGGAGATGCAGGTGTTGATTGTGATGTCTCTACAGTTACACTTCACTCTTCTGAAAGGCCCTTGCTCCTCTCCAAGCTTGGACCTCTGTTGGAGCTGCACAGGGTTTCTTAGAGCTCGGCCCTTGCCCTCTTCCTGATGGCACCTGTAAGTGAGAGAGAGCAAGTAACTGCATGAGCTGCCTCCGACATGGAAGCACCCTTGGCCCTGAGGTTTCTATGCCATGCATGGATCCTAACTCTTTGGTGGCCAAAAGCCAGTCTCCCCATCTCCAATGCCCAGCCCCACTCCACTCCTTCCAGCCTGGCTGCCCACTTTTCGTTCTTCTCCCTTTCTTAGCAATTGTGGCTTAATGTCTCTTGCTCAAAGGGAACAGAGATGGTGGGGAAGAGAAGAATTGTATTTAGCATCCATTCATACATTGCAAATTCATGTACCTTTCTCATGCTTCCAGTTTTAGAGATAATCCATTGGATTGTATGGCATGTGATTGATGCATCGTATGATACCGTGTGAATTCCTGGCAGCATCCACAGCAGAAAACATTCCCCATCCTCGTCCCTGCCCCCACCACGGGACTTAGACCTAGATAGGATCATGCTATTCAGAATAGAATAGCAAGAGGGTTGGATATTGAGGGCAGTAAGAGGAGCGTGGGAACAGTACAGTGGGGGCATCAAAAGAGGAGAATAGAATCACACACAGAAAAGGAAACATGAGAGAACATTTGTCTGACCTTCCAGGAGCAGGAGATCAATTTATGTTTTTCAAGAATCCAACTTCTGTTCAGCAATTGTTTCCCTTTTTGACTTGTTTTTAATTTAGAAAATACCAAAATTTAACAGCCTAATTAAATCCTTATTGCAAATCATTACTTTTATCGTCTTAGATTACGATTTTTCTTGAAATGGAATTTAATTAACAAAATTTATTCTTAGTTGTCCAGGTAGATTTGGCAGGAGGCCAGTTGATCAGCTGATGTCTGTCCAAACTTCAGTCTGTACTCCAACTTTTTATGAATTAGTGGTGACTAGGGTTTGGCAGCATTCATCAATGGAAGGTCTGTGCTATCAAAAACTTGAGGTGGAGCAAAGCACCAGGAGGAAAGCAGTCTACGATATGGGGTGGGCTCCTCCCAAAAAAATTCTAAGTGCTGAATTCACATAAAAACTGGAGTAAATCTCATTGGTTTTTTCAGCAGAATTTTCAAAGTGAATCTCCCACATTTTGTGCATCACAGAGTGCCTCAGCGTGAATTACATTGAAAACCTGGGGGGGCAGGTCTATTCCCGCTGGAGAGGCCGGCAGCATAGCACTGAGTGGGCCACTGCGCATGGGCCGATCTCTTAATGTGGATATCGGCGCATATGCAGTAGAGCTGCACTGCTGGCCTATCGGTCACTGGCCAGCCCCGCGACTCAGCATCGCTAGCTGTGTAACCCCCCCCATTGCACGATTGCTGGCTTCCTGGACGTGTCCAGGCAAGCCCCAACCCACCCCACCTAGGCCCAACTCCACCGGCAGTCCTGATCTCCCGATCCCTGTTCCCCCCCACCCCCGCACCAGCATTCCCCCCCCCCTCCCCGCCCCCCCCTCCCCCGCAGTCTGACAACCTTCCCCCCCTCGGAGCTCAGACCCCCCCCCCGGGGCAGGCTGACCCTCCCCCTCCCCCACCTCAAAGTCTAGCCCTGAAAGCTGGCCTCCCTCACTCTGTCGCCAAGCCCAAGTGAAGAGTGGCAGCGGGACCCTCACACACACTGATCGCCCCAAGAGGCCCTGTCCCTAATGGAGCCCATTAGGCCCTGCCCCCTTGCCACTGCCTGATGCCCCTTGGGCAGTACTAGGGGGCCAGGTTGGCACTGCCAAGCTGGCAACGCCCAGGGGTCACCACCACTTACCCCCAACCTCCTGGGGGTGCCTCCATGGTCCCCCCTTTATTCCAGTGGGGTCGGGCCACCAGCTCCCCACTAGTGGAGAGTTGTTGTAAACCCCGCTGGAGTGAAACGGCTCCTCACGGGGGGAAGAGGCTAGCGGGCGCAGAGACCTCAGTCTCGGGCTCACTAATGATATGTTAATCCTCATTATAACAATTTATTCAGCTCTGCGCCGATTTCTGGCATAGAGGCAATGACACCAGAAATCTGGCAGCTGGAGACGCGCAGAGGTTGTAGCGCCCAGCAGTAAGCCCGTTACATGGCCTCCGCTTGAGTTTCCCAGTCCGCTGCGCTGCTACCTATATTATCCCCTACCCTATTCCTGCAACCCCACGCATTTACCATGACCAATCCGCCTAACCTGCACATCTTTGGACTGTGGGAGTACCCGGAGGAAACCCATGCAGACACGGGGAGAATGTGCAAAAGCCAGTCACCCAAGACCAGAATTGAACCTGGGTCCCTGGCACTGTGAGTTACCAATGCTAATCATTGTGCCACCGTGCCGCCCGTGTGTATGGGATGTTAATAACAAATTTTTGAGAAACAATACAAGCTAATATTTATTCCCTTTCTGTGATCATCATTACTCTGTGTTTTATGAAAGGTTACTTCTTAGAGAGCACCTCAGAAACCCATGACTTGCCCCACCTAGAAGATCAAGGGGAAGATGCATGGGGACACAATTACCACCAGGTTCCCATTCAAGTTAAACACTATCCCAATTTGAAGGTTATTCTTTCAAAGTCATAATACTGGAAATCGATACCTAACAGCACTGTAGGAGTACCTTCACCAGATAGACTGCAGCACTCCAAGAAGAAGGCACACAATCACCTTCTCATGGGTAATTGGGAATGGGAAATAAATATTGGTCATTCCAGCAAAGCCCAAATTCTGACATTTTTTTCAAATGAATGTTTATCAGCACACTTAAGGAAGATGTTGCAGTAATCTCACTCAGTTTCAATATGTATCTAAGTCTGTTTGTGTGACATTGGCAAGTTGTCAGGATCATTGGGGTTGTTGGTTAGCAGTTGCTAACTTTTAGGTTGGCATAGATGGAAAATAGAAGCCAAAAACAATGAAAGTATTACTAGAGTGATTCAATCAGCATTGATCAGTTTTATGGTAGCGGGGTTCTGCCTGAATGACAATCTTGAAAACAAATTTTGATATTTAATTAGTTATTTTTCTGCTTACTAACTTATTTTGGTCAATGCTTATTTTGTTCCTATTTAAACAATCTGATGTTTAATAATTGACTTAACAGAAAACAATGTCATTTGAGTTAATTGGATTTTTTTTTTGTCCTGAAGATGTGTGGATGCTTTGGAAATGTGACACTCTGGAGTATGACACTTGTGGGTTGTGGGGCCTCTCCAGCTACATTTTCAGGTGCTGCATCTTGAAAGATGTAATGAAGGACCCTTTAAGTTAACAGAAGCATTTGGACTATTTAAGATCCATGAGCGACTGCATACTTCATAAGTCAACTTTTATCTCCCGTAGAGACGGATGGCTTACGTTTCTGGATAAAATTCCTGAGGGGAACGGTTCAGCAGAAAAGAGGTTTTGGCACAATGGGTCTTTCAGTCTCTTGAGGATAAAGAAAAGCTGTTTGGATTTGATGAGGCAAATCTTTTTGAAGTCTCCATTCTCATTTTTAGGCTCATTCTTGCTTCAGACATATTTTCACACCCTGAAAATGATTATTTCTTGATGTGAAATTTCTAAATATAAACAAACACTCTGGTGAAAATATCATGAAATGTCTTGAGTTTGTGAAATATTGTAATTTGCGTCGGTATTTTTATAAAGCCTGATGTGAGCATAACTGAAAGATCACAGTGAAAACTTGATTGTAGTTTATAATACTTACTGACATTTATAATTCAGAATGCTTTTGATCATCCTTTTGTAACGTCACCAGGAATTGTTTTGTTGGAATCAATGCCATAGGAACTATAGAAACGGGAATACAATGATATTGCACTATGTATTTAAGTATAGCTGTTTAATGAGGTTTCTTTTCAACATTTCCAAATACATTTTTAGTATTTTATCAATCTTTCTTGAACTTAGAATTTCTTTGTTTGAAAGACAAAGCCAGATTTTACCCCTTTAGAAACCCACTGCTTACACAGAGTTAAAATTGGGTTGAATGATTTCTTTCCCTTTACCTTTAGAATCAGATGTGCGGAAGTTATTGGAATCTGTTATACAGAAGAGAGCATCAGAGCACTTGGACAAGTATGAGCTGATCAAAGTGAGTCAGCATGGATTTGTGAAGGTAGAACAAATCCAGTTGAAATTTTTGAAGAGACCACTAACTCGGTGAATAGAGGCATGCTGTGGATACAAAAGGAAAATACTGTAGATGCTGTTAAAGCAAAACAGAAAATACTGGAAATATTCAGCAGGTCAGGCAACATCTTTGCAGAGCGAAACAGATATGTCAACATTTCCTGGTTATTGTCCATGAGGACAATAAAGTTTCACACAAAAGTTTAATTGCAAAAAAATAACAGTGCACAAATTCAAGCTAACCATGTGACATGAGTTAGTAATTAATTAGGAGGTAGGAGATAAAGAGAATGGATAAAGAGAACATATTTTCGTGGAAGGTGAAAGGGCATTTATTTAGACAGGGATGTTGGCATACTGGAATCCCAGCATCTTCCCACTTCCACCAGAATTATGTTCTGGTGGGAAGGTCTATGATCACCCTTCCTGCTGCACCCACAACTGAGGCCCTTAACTGGCCTCAAACAGTCTAAGGGCCTCATCCCACTGCTGCTAATATTAACCCTGCACAGCAGGTATTACTGTGTGGCCAATTTGTCACCTTCGGGGAAGGGTACCCTCAAACAGAGGCACTGAATACATCTGACCAAGGGACTGGGCATCAGGAAGGTGGACCCACTGATAGGCATACCCCTGCCCTCTTGCACACCTCTCCCCACATCGCCTCCACAACTCTAGGAGTCCGCTCTGCTGCCTGTCCTTCCAATAGCAGCCAAAATCTGCCCTGAAGAGCTGCGGAGCACAAGAACTGCCAGCCTCTGATTAGCTGGCATCTCTCTGTAAGCAACATTTCCACGCCGTGGTCTCAATTTTAGGGGAAGGCCTGCCACTGGCCTCGCCACTGCCTGATTGGCCTGTGGTTTGGCAGGCCTTGCTGAAAAGGGGCAACATGGGTCTCTCATCAGCTCTCCAACCAGCAGGCGAGGCCCCCAATACTTCAGTAAGATTCTTCCCCATGTTTCAGGTCTGGTTCTGATGAAAGATCATCTCGACCTGGAAACATTAACACAGGTTTATGGGAATTGGCAAAAGAAGCAGAATATTTTTTAACACAAGCTCTTATGATTTGCAATGTACTGCCTGAAAAGATGGTAGAAACAAGTTCAGAAATAACCTTCAAAAGGGAATTAGGTAAAAACTTGATGGGGAAATATTTGCAGGGCTATGAGGAAAGGACAGGGAATTGAGAATAATTGAGTAGAGCCACTAAATGACCTCTTACCGTGCTCAGTAATTCTATGATTTTACATGAGTGAACAAAATTGTGACACCCAGAGTTCAGCGTGAGGTCATCCATTTTTGATCCAGGAGAGACAAGTTGAAATATTTTCCTAACGGTGAGAAGACTTTTGGTGTCCATGTACTGAGCTCACTAAAGGTCGGTGGACAATTCCAACAAGTTCTCAAAAAGGCTATTGGAATGTTGACCTTTATCTCAAAGAGAAAACAAAGGGGAGAAAATAATGCTTCGGTTGTACCTGAACCTTGATCAGGCTATTTGTGCAGTACAATGTTCGGTCCTAGACACCACAACTCAGGAAGATGAAATTGCATTGGAGGGTGTCACCAGAAAAATATCTGGGTTTATGGAGTTAAATTGTGGGCCTGAGTTTACCATCAAGTTGAGCCCATTTTTGGGTGCGAAAACTTGATAAAGTCGGGTGTGAGGCGAGTAGCGCGATCTGTGCCCGTCTCCATGTCGTTTCCCCCTTTACCAAGGGTCGAAAATGGCCACCGTCGGGACCGTGCCTGAAACGGGCACGACGTCAATTTAAATACAATTGCATGCATTTAAATTGACTTAATGGGATGCACGCCCAAACTTATCGGCACTTCCCCTTCACCACCGCGTTCGCCAATCCAGATTCGGCGCGAAACAGACCTGGTCCGCAAAGGTCTGATTCAGATGCTCCAGCTTCTGAGGAGATAAGTTCCGAGGTTCCGGCGGCTCTCTGCTTCAGATTGGTGGGAGGGGGGTGGGCGGAGGGGGCAGGGGGTGGGCAAGGGGGTGCAGGGTGTCCACTGCCACTCTGCGTCTGCTCAGTGAGGGGGGAGGGGGGAGGGGGGCTCCACTGCCACTCTGCCTCTGCTCAGTGAGGGGGAAGGGGGTGTCCGCTGCCACTCTGCCTCTGCTCAGAGAGGGGGAAGGGAGTGTCCACTTGGGCGGGGATCCTGGATTCAGGATTCAATCCTGGACCGGGGAGCGGCGCGGGCTTGGAGGGCCGAAGGGCCTGTTCCTGTGCTGTATTGTTCTTTGTTCTTTGTTCTTGCAACTCTGTGTGTGATCGGTGGGGGGGAAAGGGGGCAGCGGGCCATGGTCGGTCTGGGTAGCGGAGGAGTAGGGGGGATAAGGGGGTCATTAATGTTGTGGGGGTGGGGCAATGTCTGTGGGGGCCGGGGAGAGGCATTATCCGGCCTGGGAGCGATGTGGCAGGGAGCATTTTTCTATTTTTTTTACTGAGCATGCGCAGTTGGAGGCTCCGATTGGAGCTGCAGCATTTCGGGCACGTTAAGCCCCGCCCACTGGCTTCTGCAGCGCGATTCGGAATTGCTGAGTTTTTTCAGGCAGAGTGCGTATGGGGGCGCCTGAGAACGGGTCTAAAAGTCGGATCTGAAACACTCCCAGATTCAAGTCCACCCAGCACTTAGAATGAAAATGGTAAAATAGGGTCCTGTGAGGGCAGTTTGCATCAACCTGGATTGTATTCCTTGACTTTCGACTGTTCAAGGGTGTTTTATTTTTATTTAACTTACTTTCAATTTAAGTACTTAAAATGATAAAAAGACTTGATAGAGCAGAAACAGGCACCAAGACTTTCGGGTCCCATCGCAACGGGGTTTCCTGCGGCAAGTGCTGCGATCCATTCAAATCCCTGTTGACTTTGGCGGAACCAGAAGATCCTGTCAGTGGGAGGAGCCAGGAAATCCCACCCAGAGAAACGACTGTCTCTGCTGGGAGTCCAGAACAAGGTACCACAATCTTAAAATTAATGTTGGACCAATTTAAATCAGGAATCACTTTTTCACACAAAGCTTAGTGGAAATCTGACATGTTCTCCTGCAATTGGCTGTGATTGCTGGGCTGATTTTCATGATTTAAGAATATCAGTGAGATGTTTGTTTATGATATTATGTTTACCATTTTAATTATTTTCTCTTTTCATTTGCAGGTTAAACCTGGGTTGTACTGATGTATGGACTTACAGTTAAATAATAAGTGGGACACAATTGTGGCCCCATGAACACAGTCCGACCTGTCCATGAAGTTAAATTCCAGCAGAGAGTTCCAGGGACTACATTGCTGGGGGCCGCCTAGCCTGGGGGTTTTAGCTATTGGACTGTGGTGGGACAGTGTGCTTACGTTGCCTGACCCACAATGGTGAGAAGACAATTAACAAAGAAACCTGAGGCAGTCAGCAGAGCGAGAAGGTCAGGGGGATTGTAGAAGATGTCAAATACGGTCGAGGTCATGCCTCCAGTCATTGCCGACCTGGTGGCACAGTGGTGAGCACTGCTGCCTCATTGCATCAGGGACTCGGGTTCGATTCCAGCCTTGGGTGACTGAATGGAGTTTGCACGTTCTCCCTGTGTCTGCGTGGGTTTCCTCTGGGTGCTCCAGTTTCCTCCCACACTCCAAGGATGTGCAGGTTAAGTGAATGAGCCATGGTAAATGTGCAGAGTTACAGAGATAGGGCAGAAGGGAGGACCTAAGTGTGATGCTCTTTCAGAGAGTCTGTGCAGACTGGACGGGCCGAATGGTCTCTTTCTACACTGTAGGAATGATTCTGTGGAAGTGGAGCTTGATGCCAACTGTGATGAAAAAGCATAAAATAATAATGTGAGAGATAAAATAAGACTAACACTTGCTGCAGCTGCCGTTCTCAAATGCTCCACGCCTGCCATCCCGATCAATCATAGGACAGTGTCTAACATGAGCAAGATATTTATTGCTTTAAATATGAGAAACAGTAAAACTATTCACATTGTGTACGCCAAAATTAAACAGTATAACTTAAGTAAAGCAGATTGTGGTATGATTTGCTTTATTAATGTAGTTAATGCATTAAAATACATTTGTAATTTAATGGTAATGCATGGATGGGTGAGGCCCCACCCCAAAAATGCTTTGGTGTTAAGGCCCCAAGAAATCAAGGCCCAAGTTGTGATCATAGGTCATTGATTTGAAATGTTGCCACAAATATTTGCCGAGTAGAGATGACTAAGGAGTCATTTAAAGATGGCTGGCAGGACCTAATTCTCGGGTTTCCACCCCATTATTGTTTCCAGCAATGTTTGCTAGTGCAGGATAAGGGTGTGAACAGCCAGCTGGCAAACAGCATTCCCTCCTTTTCCAGCTCCAATGCAAGAGTTGAGTGGAAAGTTCAAATGCCTGCTTCCCCCCACCTCCCCACTATTTTGATGGAGTTGGGACCCTTCTGTAAGCAGACATAGTTCACACCTTCTCAGAGGAGTTGTGAACCATAGAGGAAAAAAGCCAGTCCTGAGTGGAGTAGCAAAGAAAAGGCATCTTTCCTGTAATTCTTTTATCGATAGACAATTTGCTTAGTAATAGAAAAAAAAATCTTATTTCAGTTTGCAATAGGCTATAATAGTTTGTTTTGACAGCTGAGCCCATTATGAATGTTTGGTTGAGTTTCAAAAGCTACCGAACCACCTATCTCAACAGAGGGTTGTGTACAGGTTAACTGATAGTTTTATTAGGTTATTAAAGGATTATCCCTCTTGGATGTGGTTTATGAATAGATGTTTGTTTTTGTATCTAAATGACCACTTGAGGGGACTTATGTTTTGTTTCAGTGTCATGGGGTTTGAAGAGGTATGGGGGAGCATGAGAGCTATGAGGAAACATTGGAGCATGGAAGGCATGATGGGCCATGGAGGAAGCATGGGGGTATGAGAAGATATGGTGGAGGCATGGAGGTATAAAAGAGCATGGTTTGGACATTTGAGAATGTGGGGTGAGGGAGTGTGAGGAGAGGACTTGAGGGCCTGATATTCATGATTACAACTGGGCTGAAATCCCAGGATACAGAGGTAGGTGTTCTACCCTGACAACCTCACAATCCACCCACTTCCGATGTTGCTTTGGGCCTGCCTCTAGAGGTGGAGGGCCCAACTCCAACCTGCCCTGATCTCCTCTGGGATGAAAATATGGTGGACAGAGCCCTCTTAACAAAGATGGATTTGTGGAGTAGGGAACTTTTCTGACAAAATTTGCCCATTAACACTCTTATTCTCTTCATAGATGCTGTTTGACTTGCTGTATGTTTATCGGCATTCTTATTTTACCCCAGAATTTTATTTTATTCACTCTTGGGACATGGGCTTTGCTGGTTAGCCAGCTTTTATTGCCCATTCCCAGTTGCCCAGAGGCAGTTGAGAGTCAACCACATTGCTGCGGCTCTGGAGTTACATATAGGCCAGACCAGGTAGAGACAGCAAATTTCCTTCCCTAAAGGGCATTAGTGAACCAGATTGGTTTTTCCGACAATCGACAATGGTTTCATGGTCATTGGTAGATTCTTGATTCCAGATTTTTTTTATTGAATTCAAATTCCCACCATCTGACATGGTGGGATTCAAACCCAGGCCCCCAGAACATTAGCTTAGTTTCTGGATTAATAGTCTAGCGATAATACCACTAGGCCATCGCCTCCCCGAATCCTTATGCTTGATTAAAGTTAATCAACCAATGATTTTGAAAACAAATCTCTCAACATTTAGTCAAACTGGTACTACTGATGATTGTAAACCTAAACAAAATGCTGAATAGTGCCAGACAAAGAGTTCAACATATTTGGAAACTGACATTCATGATTACAACTGGGCTGAATTCCCAGTATACAGAGGTAGGTGATCTGCGCTGACAGCCTCACAATCCACCCACTTCTGATGTTGCTTTGGGCCTCAAAAGTATTAATAATACAATTAATGACAAATTTCTGGAAGTTGGATTAAATGTTATTGGGTGTATATGATTACCTTTGTGGAGTTTATAAAGTGAAAGATAGCAAGTTCAGATGGACATTATTCAAAACTTCAAAACTACCGGTGAGTTCAACTTGAGGGTACCAAACTGTATTCAATTTTCCTTTCTGCATTCGCAAATGCTAGTCCACAGACAAAGCCATGCACAGCAACGCAAAATGTGATTTGACGACCAACAATCAGCCCATGTATTCAAGCTGTGTAAAAATGAGATGTGACTAAAGATGTGTATAAAATATAAATCCAATCCCCAACATACACAAAATATAAAGGCAAAAAAACCCCACAAAGAACAATAAGCCCTTCCCAGTCCCATGCCCCTCTTGTCAGATCAGTCAAATCATTGCTAAAAATAAAATGGCAGCACGGTGGCACAGTGGTTAGCACTGCTGCCTCACAGCGCCAAGGACCTAGGTTCGATTCCCAGCTTGGCTCACCGCCTGTGTCTGCGTGGGGTTTCCAGGTGCTCCAGTTTCCTCCCACAGTCCAAAGATGTGTGGGTTAGGTTGATTGGCTATGCTAAATTGCCTCTTAGTGTCAGGGAGACTAGTAGGATAAATATATGAGGTTATGGAGACAGTGCCTGGGTTGGATTGTGGTCAGTGCAGACTCGATGGGCTGAAAGGCCTTCTTCTGCGCTATAGGGATTCTACGATTCTAAATCTCAAATTAGACAAGACTGGAGGGTGTGCAGAAAATATTGTCATGGGATTAAAATTTTGAGCGAAAGATAACTTAGCCAAGACCCAGAGTTTCCTTGAAACCATAAGAAATTACCTTTATATCAAGAAGCAGATTACATTGACTAAGAAATGGTCTATGTCATGTTGAGATAGTAATGGTTCTGGGTGGAGTTGTAGTTCATGGTAAAGAGCCAGATTTACAGATGATAAATCTTTTTCACAACGAAATACAAATTCTGATATCTCTCGTACACAATTTTCACCTGATTTATTTTTCTCATGCTTTTTTGTGGTTGGAAAAACTGGATGATGGTAAACAAGAGACAGTCTAGACGGTGTTGATACTTACATGTTGTTAGTGCATTCACTAGACTACACCCATAATCTTAAAACCATACTTTCATTGTTTCTTTTGAAGAGCTCATATATATAAAAACATTTCTAAACATGGCATGACAAGCATAAGATATAAGACAAAAAAAACTGGCTTAAACATTCAATTTTGGATGTATTGTCTTAGGCACCAGAATAAATATTAAAATACTTGGTCTATTAGCATTTATGTTTTGAATACTCTTCAATTCTTATCGCTGCTGACTTCTGTCACCAAAAATAGATATCAAAGATAAAATAAGTATGTCCAATATACACTTTTGTGTATATTTTCAGAAGTAGAAAGGTGACAAATACATACAGTAGATCTTTCAGAAACTACAGTCTTATTATCTGCCATCCTAATTATGCACCAGACTTTTTGTAGGCTATAACTTAATTTGAGACATTGCCTCACTGCACGATAATTGTTATTATTATTACTGATCAGCGACAGAACAAGGAAGGAGGATCAGGCTATTTTCTAAATGATGGGATACTAGTAAGCAGAGAAATTTCAGGACCCATGCAACAAAATCATTCTTAAAAAAACGAACAGCTACAAAAAATAAGTTAAAGGGTTAATGGAATGCTGTCCTTTACCTCAATGGAGTTGCAAAATGTTATAAACCACGCTGATGTTCCCTGCGAGGGTGTACCAACTTGCAACACCAGTTTGTGGTGGTGTTTAGGTTTTTTGGAATATTGTGAGGAGTCAGGTAAAACTCAGTGAGGAACCAGTCCAGTCATCATATAAACGATAATAAAAGAATATTTATTAACTTCAGAGAAAACAAAAATAAACAAAGAAAAGGACTACAATACCCTAAGACACTTAGGTACGGAAAAAACTAAGCACACCCACTATTTTTGTTGAAATTACCCCTTGTTCCAAATTATATTTATGATCCCTTAACCCATAAGACAATAAGATATGGGAGCAGAATTAGACCTTGTGGCCTATCGAGTCTCCTCCATTTAATAAGATCATGACTAAAGTAAGATCTAATTGAAGTATTTAATTTAATCAAAAGATTTGATAAACTAGATTGGGAGAAGCTATTTCCACTGGTCGGTTAATTTAGAATACAAGACATAAGTGGAGCCAAGTTGATCAAGGGCAAGTTAGGAAGCATTTCTTTGTGTAATGGTTAATGGAAATTTTAAGCTCTTTCCTCCACAAAGTTGTTGGGACTATGACAATTGAACATTTCAAAGCTGAGATTGATAGATTCATGTTAGATGAAGGTATCAGGAGTTGCAGAATGAATTAAATCAGATATGATTAAGATATAGATCAACCACAATATAACTGATTGGCCACAGGCCCTAGGAGCTGAATGGCCTATCCCTGTTCCTATATTTTTATGTTGCAACATCAAAAAATATCAATTCCATAATCTATTTGTTTAACACCTCACTGTTCCATCTTCAGATGTTAGTCATCAGCAAACAAACTCCTCTTGATTCAGTTCTCATGTTCTCAGTTCTCTGACGAAAGCAGGAACAGGGCACTCCCTTTCGATAGCTCAGGTAAATTACTAGTTACAACAGATCCTTAGCTAATTCCTACTCCTGCGCTTTACAGCAGTTCAGGATTGGATGAGGCAGACGACATGAAAGAGTTGGAAGAGAATATAAATCAGGTGGCGTGATATTTTAATAATTCTTTCCAAAGCAGCCTTAGCTGACGCAATAGCAGTCATGATTCAACCTTAGTGTCAAGTATTTGTCATATACTAAGGCTGTGGTAGGTCTCTCTAAAATTCCAGTTCCATGAGCAATTTGATCAATTTTATTGAATTACTCCATATAATAATAAACGTTTTAAGATTTTGCACAAAATTCCAGTCAGTTTAAAATAAAAGTGTTAACATAAATATAGTTTAAAATATAGTTGACAGTAGAAATTTGACATCTCACCAGATATTCCACAAAAGGAAAACTTCCCTGAGAATGTAAGAATGAGAAAGACATTTCATTCCATTTTCCATTTCTGTTTCCAACTGATATATGATCAGTTTTCAGTCTGTCCATTATTTTTAACACATAAGATGCAGAAACATATTTATTTGTCATATTACAAATTGAACAATTTTAGAGCAGTTGCCTACCTGATCGACTTCTAATCTATTATAAAGTTAGACTTTCCTTCCGCTGGATGGCGCAGTAATTCCATTAACATCAGAATCAACTTTACATGTGATTATTGTATTTTACAGCATGCAATATGTGTTAAGAAGAAGATTGAAATAGTGAATCTTTTAACACATATTGATGATGTAAATACTATAATAACATGATAAAGTTGGTTTGATGTTAATGAATTACTGCGCCCATCCCAGCGAGAAAGTCTAACTTTATAATAGATTAGAAGTCGATCAGGTAGGCAACTGCTCTAAAATTGTATTTGTAAATATGACAAAATAAATATGTTTCTGCATCTTATGTTTTAGGTTTTTAAGCTAAATGGAATGACTAAAAACTGATCATATATCAAAAAGTTGGAAACAGAAATGGAAAATGGAATGAAATGTCTTTCTCATTCTTACATTCTCAGGGGAAGTTTTCCCTTATGTAAATATCTGGTGGGAGATGTCAATTTCCTACTATCAGCTATAAGTTTCAACCAGGTTCATGCTGAATGGCTTTATTGGTTCAAAAATGCTTCACCCCTCTGTAACTCCAATCCAACATTTTATGTAGAGCAGGTGATGGTCAATATGTGGACAGACCCAAGCGATCTTTCACAGTGCTCAGCAAAAGTATATACCAGTGATAAGGAAGGACTGTAGAAAAAGAGATAATCAGTCATGGATATCTAAGGAAATAAAGGAGGGTATCAAATTGAAAGAAAATGCATACAAAGTGGCAAAGATTAGTGGGAACCTAGAGGATTGGGAAATCTTTAAAGGTCAGCAGAAAGCCATGAAAAAAGCTATAAAGATAAGTAAGATGGATTATGAGAGTAAACTAGCTCAGAATATAAAAACAGATAGCAAAAGCTTCTACAAATATATAAAACAAAAAAGAGTGGCTAAAGTAAACATTGGTCCTTTAGAGGATGAGAAGGGGGATGTAATAACTGGAAATGAGAAAATGGCTGGGGCATTGAATTTTGTGTCGGTATTCACAGTGGAAGACATAAATAACAAGCAAAAATTGATGACAGGAAGGCTATGGCAGGTGAGGACCTAAAAACTATCATTATCACGAAAGAAGTAGTGTTGGGCAAGTTAATGGGGCTAAAGGTAGACAAGTCTCCTGGTTCTGATGGATTGCATCCCAGTGTACTAAAAGAGATGGCAGGGGAAATGGCAAATGCACTAGTGGTAATTTACCAAAATGCGCTGGACTCTGGGGTGGTTCCCGCAGATTGGAAAACAGCAAATGTGACGCCACTGTTTAAAAAAGGAGGTAGACAAAAGGCGGGCAACTATAGGCCAGTTAGCTTAACTTCTGTAGTAGGGAAAATGCTTGAATCTATCATTAAGGAAGAAATCGCAAGACATCTGGATAGAAATTGTTCCAAAGGTAAGACGCAGCATGGGTTCATGAAGGGAAGGTCATGTTTGACTAATTTACTGGAATTCTTTGAGAACATTACATGTGCAGTGGACAATGGGGAACCTGTGGATGTGGTGTATCTGGATTTCCAGAAGGCATTTGACAAGGTGCCGCACCAAAGGCTGCTACATAAGACAAAGGTGCACGGTGGTACGGGTAATGTATTAGCATGGATAGAGGATAGGTTAACTAACAGAAAGCAAAGAGTGGGGGTAAATGGGTGTTTTTCTGGTTGGGGGTGATCAGTGACTAGTGGTGTGCCTCAGGGATCAGTGTTGGGACCACAATTGTTTACGATTTACAGAGATGATTTGGAGTTGGGGACCAAGTGGAGTGTGTCAAAATTCGCAGATGACACTAAGATGAGTGGCAGAGCAAAGTGTGCAGAGGGATATAGATAGTCTAAGTGAGTGGACGAGGGTTTGGCAGATCGAGTACAATGTTGGTAAATGCGAGGTCATCCATTTTGATAGGAATAACAGCAAAATGGACTATTATTTAAATAGTAAAAAATTGCAGCATGCTGCTGTTCAGAGGGACCTGGGTGTCCTTGTGCAGGAATCTCAAGGAGTTGGTTTGCAGGTGCAGCAGGTAATTAGAAGGCAAATGGAATTTTGTCCTTTATTGCTAGAGGGATAGAGTTTAAAAACAGCGAGGTTATGTTGCAGCTGTATAAGGTGCTGGTGAGGCCACACCTGGAGTACTGTGTACAGTTTTGGTCTCCTTACTTGAGAAAGGATATACTGGCACCAGAGGGGGTGCAGGGGAGATTCACTAGGTTGATTCCAGAGTTGAGAGGGTTGGCTTATGAGGAGAGACTGAGTAGACTGGGGCTATACTCATTGAAATTCGGAAGAATGAGGGGAGATCTTATAGATTATAAGATAATGAAGGGAATAGATAAGATAAAGCAGAGAAGTTGTTTCCTCGGGCGGGTGAAACTAGAACTAGGGGGCATAGCCTCAAAATAAGGGGAACAGATTTAGGACTGAGTTGAGGAGGAACTTCTTCACACAAAGGGTTGTGAATCTGTGGAATTCCCTGCCCAGTGAAGCAGTTAAGGCTACCTCACTGAATGTTTTTAAGGCAAGGATAGATAAATTTTTGAACAGTAAAGGAATTAAGGGTTATGGTGAGTGGGCAGATAAGTGGAGCTGAGTCCACGAAAAGATCAGCCATGATCTAATTGAATGGCGGAGCAGGCTCGAGGGGCCAGATGGCCTACTCCTGCTCCTAGTTCTTATGTTCTTATTGTAGTCATATGAGAAGAATCTATCCTAGTGGTATTTTCTTTGATTACTTGTTCCTTTATTTAGAAATCGATAAAGTCACAAAACATGTTTTGGTGGCTGAGTGCAGTAATTGAATATTAACATGTGCAGATTGACAAACTGGAGGTCAGGAAGGGAAAATCCTAGAAAAATCCATTTCATGAATGAGACTATATTTGAAGGAATCATAGGTGATATTCATTGATCAAGTGCTCCCAGCTCCACAGCTTCCACTTATGTTTAATGCGTATTACATTCCCAACGATGAGCAATTCATAGCTTAAGATAATTCATATATACAACATCATGAATGGTCTAGTTTTCAACCCCATCGTGTTCTTGACATTTCGCATGCAGGATTATTTAGGAATGGGTCAGTACTTGATGTTGCTCCACAATTTATTTTTGAGTCTTGTGAGGCACAAGTGTTGGGCATTGTAAATTTCATTTCTGGTCCGACACAGACCCTGCCCCCAAAACATGCTGCCATTTTTCATAAAGTATATTAATAAATCACTGCTTCCAACCTCCCCCACGCACATCATTTCATCACTAAGTTAAAATGAGGCCATAATTCCTTGTCTTTTCTATTGGGCTCTTGACTATGACTCTGTCCGGCAGAATAGTTTGGAAAAAGGTCAGGACCCAGTTACTTCAGGACCCAACCTGAGATGGGAAACTCCATTAGGTATTGTTCTGGTTGGATCTGAAATGTTGGCAGTCAGAAAGGAAATTAATGTCTACTATGTCACATGTTTATGAACATCTGTCCTATCCAAAGGTTCTGTGGTTTACCAGACCAGGCACAAAATGTGTTCTAAAGAGGTATTTTAACACCTCTGCACTGATTCTAATTTTTAAGAGTCGTACTGCGGTATTTTGCCATATCTCATTGCTGCTATATATCATTAGAACTACAAAAAGGTTGAATAATTAAAAGGCTAATAATTAGCCTTTACACATAGATCTAACAAAATGGCACTTTCCATTTTTTAGAAGAATCTAAACTTAATGGTGTTCCGGGTGATCTCCAATGTTTGGAGTTAATGTTCAACTTCGCCATGATATCACACACATGCGCATAAAACAGCGCAAGGTTTCAATTCATGGATGTCTTTGTCTTGTTTATGGAAATTGTCTTTGCACTATAAACACAAGACACAATTATTAAGAAAAAGTCCAAACACTAGCACTAATTTGGATTGAAAGTGCCTTTCCAGTATTTTAATTTATACACAAAAGTTATTTTTTTTCCTTATGCATCACAATTCAAAATGAACATTTTATTCTAATTAAATATATATCCATCTAAGAAAGTATATACTTGCCATAGAGGGAATGAAGTGAAGGTTCACCAGACTGATTCCTGGGATAGCAGGATTATCATATGTGGAAAGATTGTGTCAACTAGGCCTGTATTTATTGGAATTTAGAAGAATGAGACAGAATTTCATTGAAATGTATATAATTCTGACAGGTCAGACTGGATGCAGGGATGCCGTTTCCCATGGCTGAGGGGACGGGGGGTCTAGAACCAGGGGTCACAGTGTCAGGATACGGGTAGGCCATTTAGGGTTGAGATAAGGAGAAATTTCCTCACCCTGAGAGTGGTGAACCTGTGGAATTCACTACCACAGAAGGCTATGGAGGCCAAATCTCTCAATATATTTTAGAAGAAAAGAGATAGGTTTTTGGACTCTAAAAGTGTCAAGGGGATTCTGGTACCTTATTGAATTACAGGATCAGCCATGATTATATTGAAGGGTAGACCAGGCTCAACGGGCAGAATGGCCTACTCCTGCTCCTATTTTCCATGTTTCTAACAATTCTACATTATAGTTTAATTATCTTTGACAGAAGCTGCTGGGAAAAATGTTATCCAAATAGTCACTTGGTAGTACAGAACTTGAGTATTCCTGATAAAAGAGATGTGGTGTCAAAGATTTTCATCTTGCACCCATCAAGACAGATGCAAGAATGCCAAATTTCAAAGGGAGCATCAATTTATGCCTCATGAGAAGAGGACACTAATTGGTTGGCAAGTAGATTCTTGATTGGTAAAGGCATTGCCATGGAGAATGCAACAGGGGACAATTAACTGCCAAAATGTCTGTTTAAATTCAAACCAGGCAAATCGCCAATGATTGGTCAAGGTATTGCCAAGAGGAATGAACTGGGAAATGACTGTCCCCCAAGCTTTTGTTTAGTTAAAAATGTCCACTTTTATGCCTTTTTCAAACTCAGTTAATTATTGCTTCAGTTCTTTGATGAGGAACTTGAACCGCGCTCACCCAAATTTCCTGGAACTCAAATTTTCTCTTCATCAATGGCAGATGTACATGGCTGTGCATTGACGAGTACAAAAGCTTCCTCATCTGTCAATCCATGTTCCAAGACTTGCAGTTCTTTCCTTTTCCAGGATTACAGTCTTTTGTGATAACTTCATTTTAAATCCATCTGCTTGTACTTGGGGAGATAAGTTTCTTAAGGAATGTTTAAGCTGAACAGCAATTCATTCAAAACGGTCTATAAATAATCTGCTGTTTCCAATTTCTTTGTAGTTTCTCACTCCATCCAGATAATCATTTAGATCTGGCAGCCATTTCTGTCTTTTCTTCCTTTTGTTGGCTCGGCATTGCCAAATGCTTTTATTTTAATTTCCTGATCAGATTCATTCATAAAAGAACAAATCTGTAACACAATCTGTTCTAGTCCTCTTTCCCCTTTCTTTTCTAAGCTGTTCACATAACCTCATAATTGCCAATGATATCAGGATGAAACTTAACACTTCACATCACATTACTTGCAATACTCTGGTAATTGTGTTATCTTATTATGCATATAAACTGAACTAACAACCTGGAAATGGACAATCAACAGCAAGAAAAAAATGGATTGAAGCTTCAGGTGAGACATTTCAAAGTGATTTGGTTATAAAGACATTTGAGTTTGTGTTTTTGTGTGCCCTGTTTGTGAACAGAACTCCGACTCACCTGACGAAGGAGCAGCAAGCGCTCCGAAAGCTAGTGGCTTTTGCTACCAAATAAACCTTTTGGACTTTAACCTGGTGTTGTGAGACTTCTTACTCCAGCTAATTAACCAGGATCAGGGCAGAGTCACTTCATCAGTAATGAAGTGTTCAAGTTCCTGCACCAGTATGGATGATGCTCTGTCTTCATGAGTTGTGCAATGGCCACTTCCAGCAATGCTACTGTGAGCAGACGTGTGTGACAGATGGATTGATGAGGATGAGGTCAAGTAGTTTTCTCCCTTGTTTTGGTCATCTCATCATTTGATGCAGTTTCAGTCTGCCTAATGTAACTTTTAAGAAATGGTCAAGTCAAAACTAATGTTGGTACTATTGAGTGACTCCTACCTGTGGAAATTTAGGTTCCCCATCTAGAATACATTTCATACCCTTGCTGCACTTCACTACTTCTTCCACATCTTATTGAACATGATTTGTCAATTAATGGGAGAATTTGAGGGTGGTTTTCTTGCCCTTTTTTTAACCTAAAGCAATAAAACTTTACAGTGCCTCGGGTCAATGTTGAGGTCTTCTAGTGTTGTGCCCACCTAACCATACACTACTGTGTTCTTCAGTTCTGAAGGAGAGTCATATTGGATTCAAAAGATTAACTCTGTTTCTCTCTCCACACATGTTGCCAGATCTGCTGAGTTTTCCCAGGACTTTCAGTTTTTATTCCAGATCTCCAACATCTGACAGTATTTTGCTTTTATTTTAATTAATTCTGCTGTACCGTAATCTCTGCTAGATCTATTCTGCTATGAGACAGTACACATTTAGTATTGGTGATGGAGGATTGTGAAATGTTGACTAATATATATGCCTGTGAGCATGATCATTGCTTGACTAACATTTAGGACAATCACAATTTGGATGCCAGTCCTTAATTGATGAAGAAGGTGCTGCAGATTTAATTGGGCTGGGACTATTAGGATCTGTTCTGGATCCATCCAATCTTTTCCCACTGTTCTGTTTTGTAGCAGTTGTTTTATGAATGAATGGGTTAGTAGAGAATATTAAGAGTCAACCACATGTGGATCTGGAGAGAATCAGCCCATGCATACTACCATCCATTTTCAATCTCCTTGTCCTTTCCAAGGTCCTTGAACGTGTTGGCACCTTCAAGACTGTCATCAATCTTTCTCGGAACTCTATGTTTGAATCCCCCTAATAAGTTTCCACCCTGCCATAGAATCAAAGTCACAAAATGCATTTCCTACCCATCTTATCTCGACCTGCCTTTATGGCAGACCACGCTATCCTTTTCTAATGCCTCTCTGCTGTTGTCCAGCTGGGTGGGACTGCACTTGCCTGGTTGCATTTTTAGCTCTCTGGTCATGGTCAGTGAATCACTTGCATAGACTTCTCTTCCAGCTGCCTCTGCATTATCCCTGGTGTCCCCTAAGAATCTGTCTTTGCCCCTTTCCTATTTCTCATCTACATGCCTTCCCTTGACAACATCATTTGAATACACAATGTCAATTTCCACACTCAGCTCTATCTCACCACTACTTCTCATGACCCCCTCCACTGTCTCTAAGTTGCCAGACTTCTTGTCCAACATCCAGTACTGGGTGAACAGAAAATCCATTTGGCTAACTTTGTGAATCATAGAATCCCCACAGAAGAGAAGGAGGCCATTTTGGCCCATCGAGTTTGCACCGACCATAATCCCAGCCAGCTCCTATCCCCATGTATTTGAGCTGTTAGCCCCCCTAACACTAAAGGCAGAATTTTACCGGCACGTCTGCCCAAGGTTCGTACGATCCCTCCTAAGGCTAACGGAGAATTCTGTTTTCTGAGCCTTGTCCGCCCCGGAGTTGAGGCGGACGTGCCAGTAAAATTCCAGCCTAATCGGTAATTTAGCATGGCCAATTAATCTAACCTGCATATCTTTGGACTGTGGGAGGAAACCCACACAGACACGGGGAGAATGTGCAAACGCTAAACATCACCCCTGATTTTCACATCTTGATTTTCACATTCTTATATTTGTTTTCAAATCCTTACACAGTTCTCCCTATCTCTGTAATCTTCTCCAGTCCTGTATCCTTCTGAGATATCTGTGCTCCTCCAACATCTTGCACATCCCAATTGTAATTTCTCCACCATTGGTGGCGAGGCCATGAGCTGACAAGATGTTATTCCCTCTCTCTTTATCTCTCTGACTCCCTATTGTTGTGGTTCAGGTCAGAAAGTCCAAAGTGTTTTATTGCGCCCGCCTGGATCATATGTTTTGTATCTTGAATTTGGCTAGGATAAGCATGATATGTTTCACTTCAGGTGTGATTCAAATGACCCACCAGAGAGCTTTTATCAAACAAAGTTTGTTTAAGAATATAGTTAACATGTAAGGGAAGAAAATTAGCAATATTTTTTATCAATTACAAACAAAAACAAAACAACCACAATAATATATAACCTTAACAAATATATCTAAAATGTTCCAATCAAACAAAATCCTTGCCATAGAAAAAATACCCTTTTCACAGGTTTTACACAGCAAAGACTAATGTTCACATGGTACTGAACTTGAGTCCTTTGGATGAATGCTGTGGGTCTCCTGACACTCAGAACAGTTTGAAGTCAGAACAGCTTCCCAGAACCCCAGATAGACTCTGGTCAAGCCACCAACAGCAGATTCTCCCCTTCAGAAAGGCAAAACCTTGCTTTCAGATAACCAGCAGAATTTCCGAATAAAACAGGGAGAGAGAGAAACATTCCTTTTCAGTTTGCTGTCCCTTCTAAAAACCTGCAACTCAGAACTGAAACTGAAAGAGCTCCTATCGCCTGACCTGCTGACCAGTTTTTCTCCTAACAATGTAATGTAGAGTCATAAACATCCCAGTAAAAATAAACAAACCCCTGTTTAAGCAGCAATAAAAAAAACCTCCAGACAAACCGGTGCCGTAATGAGAAAACAACTGAAGCCAAAAAGGCCTGCTTACAACTGTAGAAAACATGATTTAGGAAAAAACATCTCGTAAAGGTACACTAAAGTCACACCTACGTTGCTTTTCTCTTTTAAAACCTACCTCTGACCAAGCTGTTTGTTAGGGCTCAAAAGGCCAAATAGCCTACTCTTACTCGCATTTTTCATGTTCTTATAATCTGCCAGAAGATATCTTTATGTGGATTAATGTCATGCTGTGAACACCTTAGGATGTTCTACAACATTGAAGGTGCTATATTGACACAAGTTGCAATTGTTTCTGTAGTTGATGATAAATCAACTTTGTACTTCCAGCATGTTCTACTTTTGTTTCCCATCCAATTAGGTACTGTCCATCATGTTGGAATTTCTGGTCAACTCAGGTGCAGATTCATGAGAATTGTAAATCTGGCAATATTTTTAATTGCAAACAATAGAAAAAGATCATAGCATGCAAGTGTTTTTTTTTAATGTCACTTAACATGTCTTCTTATTCTCTATGCCAATAGAATATCAACTCTGAACAACAACGTGGCTTTTCCTTTAAGAATCCAGTCTTAGAGATTCAGGGAGAACCCCTATTCAATTATTTCTCAAAATGCTTTTGACAAACAAAGCACCACAAACCGCAGCAATTAAAAAGAAAAGAAAATGGTTTGCAGGGAATCTCACTGCAGTAATATAATTTAATATAATAGTTAGTGGAGGCTCAAAAATGAACACATAGCTACAACTGGTCGTTACAAGACTGGAAAAGGAAGAACCTTTGTTTTGTGAAAGGGATTCCTCCAGTTCACGTTCCCACAACGTAGCTACTTCACATAGGCTCATTGAGATGCATTATTGTTGTTAAGAAATAATGTACATTTTGTAGCTCCATCCACAATGTCCACACACCTAAAAGTCCTGCAATGAATTACTTGCAACAGGTTGTGCAGGACTCTGTAGTGAAACAAGGGTGTAAAGGTTTGATAATCCAGTTGGCAGAAAACGAGCATTATTGAAGACCAAGGATAAATTCTGTGGATAAATATTTATCACTTTGGAATTACCTAAGAATTGAATACAAGCATCAATGAAAAATGACAGTGAAAAGTTATTCCCTATGGGGGAGGCGATGGCCTCGTGGTATTATCACTAGACTATTAATCCAGAAACTCAGCTAATGTTCTGGGGACCCACGTTCGATTCCCATCACAGCAGATGGTGAAATTTGAATTCAATTTTTTTTAAATCTGGAATTAAGAATCTACCGATGTCGATTGTCAGAAAAACCCATCTGGTTCACTAATGTCCTTTAGGGAAGGAAATCTGCCATCCTTACCCAGTCTGGCCTACATGTGACTCCAGAGCCACCGCAAAGTGGTTGACTCTCAACTGCCCTCAGGCAACTAGGGATGGGCGATAAGTGCTGGCCAGCCAGAGACACCCATGTCCTATGAATGAATAAAATAAAATGAATGTCCTGGAAGGCCAATGCTTCTACATTTACCCACTCAAAAATCTTGCTGTTGTGGTGTGAATAGTTTGCTTCCCTAATAAGCTTCTTTGGTTGCAACTAACAAGGGCAAGTTGTTGCACATTGATGGCTCCTACTGTACACAAATCACACAGCAAAGAATATCTTTATTTCAGATGTCAGACAGAAAAATGCCATTTCAATGCCATGTGTGTTTTTCCAATTGATTCTTTCAAGCTGTTCCATAATAGCTCTCATAAATGACATAGGCCATCAGGTAATAATCAGCATGAATCTGCTCTTTGATAAGGATTTATTTTTATGGCAGGAATTTTCTAAACTACAAATGAACTTCTCAGATGTTCAGCTACAGTAAATGACCAGGTTTCTTATTACAGAGGTGAGTGAAATATGTTGGAGCATGCAAAAGATTTGCTAGGAATGTTATAGTTATGTACAAAACATTGCAAACATAGCCAGGTTATTCTGCAGATGAAAACCACTGGCAGTCAGTTTGGTTGCAGTACTAATAGGAAATCAGATTTGTATCAAAATAGAAAATTAGAGCTGCCAAGTTAAATTTGCTTTAACTCTGAAGTGTTAAAACATTGTGACTGCAACATTTGGCTCTGTAGCACCATTTGTTGCAGCATTACAGGAACAGAACGATGGAAGGAATGATGGGGATTCTGCTCCCATCGACTTCAGCACGGCACGGGTTGATCACCAAGCTTGGAAAGGCATCCCGTACCTGTGACAGAAACATGGGGAGTGGGCAGGACATGATGTCAGTCCACATCTAATGTTGATTTGGCACCAGATCTGCAATTTCGGACCTCACATCTCCTATTAGCTTCCTATCTTAAACATGTAGAGTTGAACATGGATCCAGCTGCATGAGGGGGCCCTCACAAATGCTATTTGAAGGTATCAGCATAGGGTCCTCAGGTGAGGCACTTCTGACTTTCTTTTGTTGCTGCGTAAGTAATGGATTTGCTGTGTTATTGGAGGAGATGACAATAGTTATGTCAGAAGGGAGTGATGCTGGACCTCTGGAAGATGTTATATTGATTTAAAAGGTCTCTGAGCAGAAAACTTGCTCCTACTCATGGAAGCTATGGAGCTGGATCAGAGGCAGCTGACAGTGGAAAGGAGAGAAGAGGAGGGCACTGAACAAAAGGCCATAACCATCCAGCATTTTCAGGAAGCACTTCACCTTCTTCCACCTCAACCAGGAGCAATCAATGCAGTGGCTACAATTTACAAAGGTGGGTTCCTTTCAGGTTTCAGCCTCTGCTGCAGCCAGAATGCACCTATCTTTATGAGGCACGGACTGTCTTTAATAAGTGCAGGCAAGTTTTTAAAAATGCAAGCTGGCTTTAGAAACCATTGCAGTGCAGGAAACAGGGAAAGACCCCCTTCTGGGCACGCAGCCAAATGTTCAGCATGATGGAGAGGTTCTCCGACAATTCCGAATCTGGCATTTCCCATATTTGCGGGTATAGGACTGATGTCAGGCTGCAGTTTGCCTTTCCAATGCTGGTCATTTAAATCAGCAGCTGCCTCCTCAACCCGAGCTGTGTGAATCCTGAAGTACACGGAGCAGACCAAGTAAGAGGAGACCTGAACTTCCTGGATTCTCTGGCTAGACAAGATGCCCCTTTGGAGAGGTAAGGTATCCCTTTGAATAGAGTCCCACGACCTCTTTGGGAGAGGCAAGACACCCTTTGGGATTGTTCGAATTAAACAGTTGGGTTTTGATTGTCCGAGTGCATAGATGGTAAAAGGCTAGTATGCAGTTGCAGCAAGTAATTAGGAAAGCTAATAGAATATTATTTTATATGTGAGGGGAATTGCATACAAAGTATGGAACTCCACTTCTACAGGGCACTGGTGAAACCACATCTGGAGTACTGTGTATAGTACTGGTCAACTTACTTAAGGAAGGATGTAAATATGTTGGAAGCAGTTCAGAGATGGTTTAATAGACTAATATCTGGAATGGGTGAGTTGTCTAATGAAGGAAAGTTGCAAAGGTTAGGCTTGTATGCATTAGTGTGACTTGACTGAAACATATAAAATTCTGAGGGGCCTTGACAGAGTGAATGTGGAAAGGATGCTTCCCCTTGTGGGAGAATCTAGAACAAGGCGTCACTTTTTAAAACTAAGGGGTCATCAATTTAAGACAGAGATGAGGCAATTATTTTTCTCTTGGGGGTTGTGAAGTCCTTAGAACTCTCTGCCTGAATAGGCAATAGAAGCAGAATCATAAAATAGGTTTGAGGCAGAAGTGGATAGCTTCTGGATAAGTATGGGATGAAAGGTTTCCGGGGATAGGCTGCAATGTGAAGTCAAAGTTATAATCGGATCAGCCATGATCTTATTGAATAGTACAGCAGGCTCAAGAGGTTTAGTGGTCATTCCTACTCCTAGTTCATATGTTGCATGTATGTAACATGATTATTCACTTTTAATGCACAAATTAATTGGTACTGTCCGGCTGTCAAGGAACTGTCAAGTTGTCAAGGAATTATCAAAAAATATTGTCCCGCTCTCAAGAAACTGTCCAGCTCTCCATGAAGTGTCATAGCTGGTAAAGCTGTCTGGGAAGTGTCCAAGGATTATTGATGTGTTGGCATGGAGATGGTAAGGGCTAAGTGTGGGGCGTGGGTGTCAAGGGTTGGCAAGAGTTGGCACTAAGTTGGCATAAGGTGTATGAGTGACCATTGGGGAGTAGAGCTGTATTGTTTTGTACAGGTTGACATGGATGGTGTATAAGGAATGTGGCTGTAGTGAGGGGAGTCAGGGCTTGAGGACTGTTTTTTTATTCAGCTAAACATAGTGTCAAAGTACAATGGCAGGCCTTGTGCCTGGCATGACTGTGCAACTGGCAACCTCCACGTTTGTTCTATCCTGACTCTGCTTTCAGCCCACCCTTCCTTCTCCCCACCTCCCCCGTCCCACTCCCAACCAAACATTCGAGCTGTGGGCAGGCATTTTTAAAGGTCGGGATAGCCAAGCCATGAAATCTCGCAACTCTGTACAACTGACCCAGGTGGAAAATCTGGATCCTTGCTTTTGATCCCCAATTTGTTTTGAATTATCAAATTTCTGACAGGCTGGCCTCAGCACCCCTGTGTTAATAAGAAGGAAATTGTGCACAGCCCCTTAACCTCACTAAAAGTACACGACCGAGGACTGGGCCAAACATGCCCTCGGTGGTTTTGGCTTTGGGAATTCAAAACTTTAAAAAATAATTTGGTGACATTTTTATCCTTGAATCAGTGTCAAGGCTCAGACATAAATATAATGTTCACTTAACTCAGGTCCAAGTGAGAACCTAAAATCCATGGAATCATACCTCAGCAGGAGCTCAAGAATGGGGAGAAAAATAATGCCCTTTCCTTATTAATATACCCTTTGTTTGATGCATTCGTTGACAATTATTATGGCCGCCATAGTGGCACAGTGGTTAGCACTGCTGTCTCACAGCACTAGGGACCCGGGTTCAATTCCAGCCTTAGATCACTGTCTATGTGGAGTTTGCACTTTCTCCCCATGTCTGCGTGGGTTTCCTTCTACAATCCAAAAGATGTGCGGGTTAGGTGGATTGGCCATGCTAAATTGCCCCTTAGTGTCAGAGGGATTGGCAGGGTAAATATGCTGGGTTATGGGAAAAGGGCCTGGGTGGGATTATGATCAGTGCAGATTCGATAGGCCAAATGGCCTCCTTCTGCACTGTAAGTATTTTATGATCTATTCTATGATTCTATGAATTAGATCCAAAAGCTATGCATTCACTGTACAGGTTGGAAAACAACGATATGAAATGAGCACCTGGAATAGAACGATAACATGAAAGAAAGAGGAAAAGTAAGAGTCATTAGCTCTGGTACTGCTGTTTATTCTGTCACATGTCATAACGTGGCCAGTGTTTTGTAAGTAACACATTCTTCTTTGCGGATGTGATTTTTAAATGCCCTATGGTTCTAGCGGGCTCTGTCAGGATCCCTTTCGAAGTCTCCTTTTAGTTTTTGTACCATTAAGTTTTGATAAGACAAGCTTTCATGTTCTGTTTTGTTGTTACCAGAGAAAATCATAATCCGTGAACTTCCTCTTACTCAACTGGTTACACACAATTGAGAATGACTCACTTGGGATTTCTGCAAAGGCCAAATTGCTTTTAGATCACCGACAAAACAGCATTGGCATTTACAAAAAAGTAAAATTACCCTACATAAATAAAGATGATTTTTAAACAAAATGGGTTTTATATTGACTTTCCAGCTTTTAAAAATTAACAGTAACTGTAAGTTCCATATATAATATCCTTCTATTTTACCTGTTAATTTGACCAAAATCTTCCACTTTTACAGAATTGGTGCGATGAATTGCACCCAGCATACAAATGCACCTCTAAACCTGTCTCATCTGCCAATCTTAAAATCATTTAAATTATTTACTTTTGTTGTAGAATGTATATCACACTAACAGCCGTACAACCCAACAGATCCAGATGCCAGTGTCTATGCTGCACATCAGCCTCCATCTTCTCTTTTTTAATTCACCCGATCAGCATGGTCTTCTAAATATTTTTGTTGGATGCCCCAGTATTGACCAGTGGTCTGCCAGGAGTGGTGATGGAAATTAGATACATTTTCCCGCCCTGCCACGGTGGCCGAGTAGTGTAGCGAGGCAGGAAATTTAAGCGGGGGGCCATAACCAGGAATTGCGACTGGCCATGGCACAAGGCTGATTTAAATATGTATATCCTCATTTGAATCTGTTTAGTGAGCCCAGGACCCAATAGTCCAGATTCACTCAGATTTCCGAACTCACCGCTGGTCGTCCACACCAACAGGGATCACATATGGTCCGCAGCAATCGGGACCTGATGTCATGGCTTCATTGGTTGGACCAGAGGCCGTTGAAGTCTCCGGGAGGTCAGGGGCTGGAGGGGCAGTGCCCCTTGGGCAGTGCCAGCCTGGCACACTGGCACTGTCCACTGGGCACCCTGGCACTGCCAGCCTAGCACACTGGCAGTGCCCACTGGGCAGTGCCAAGAGCGTGGGGCCTGAGGGGGCAGACTCAGACAGAGGACAGGGAAGGGGGGAACACTGCATCGGAGAGTGGGGGTTGATATGGGGCTGGCAATTGGGGTTCACGGCCAGCAAGCAGAGGTTGGGGCCGGCCATCGGGATGTTGGCCATCAGGGAGGGGGGTATCGGGGCCTGCAATGTCTGGAGGGCCGGGGGGGAGTTGGGGCCAGCGATCTCCAGGGGAGGGAGGTTGTCATGGCTGGCCACAAGAGACCAGCGATCGGGTAGGGTTTGAAATGTTTTTTACATTCAAGGTAAAGGTTAAAGAATCTTCAAAGTATCATTGCATTCACACAATATGAACTTTGGAACTATAAATATGAACTTATGAAGTGTAAACAAAAAATGAACACTTTCCTGTGGCACAAAAATGGAGCTGAGTGGTCAGGTGACCTTTCTCATGGCAGAACACAAAACTGTAAGAGCACTAGGCTAATCTTCACATCTGGACCAGTCTTGATGAAGTCAGTAAAAAGTAAATGACCTTTACTGTAATAATTGCTGTATATCTCCAATTCATTAAAAAGACTAGATTCACAACAATGTTCCAACCTCTGTGACTCCAAATTTGCAATCCAGAAACAGAGGGTGCAAAACATTCTATTTTATCAAGATTTTATGCGATGAGTGACGTCCGGACTTCATTGTTTGACTGATCTATGACTATTAAACTAGTTATGAAGACAAAGGAAAAAGATGCTTGGCCTCCTGACAGAAAATTGCTGATAAGGATTTTAAGAAGATAAATTCCAGTCGGACAGGTGAAACATCTGTGCCAACAAAGGGAAAAGGCACTGCCTACGAACACTTGCTTTATGCCACATGTAGACAGAGACTTGATTTTGCCTTGAACGCTCTACCTGAGGAACCGTACCTGGACTCCACTATTGCACTTTGACTGGAGTATAATAAAAGAAATCTGCTACCGTGAACATAAAACACGTCAAACCTGTCCTCATAAACTAACAGATTGTTCTTTGGTGTACAAGATGGATTACAGACCTGCATTGTTTCAACCATTCACCCCATGATAGAGCAAGTGTAACACAGACTCTTGAGATCATACAACAGAAATGTATGTTAATTTTATAATCGCAATCTCTTTATGAGTGTGTGTGTATCCGTGTGAGGATCAACATGGGTAAAGTCATGTATATTCAGCTAGTGAACAATAAATATTTATCTTTCTTTTGAAATGTACCAAAACCTGCCACTTCCCGTTCCTGACAATTAAGGCACTCAGGAGTTAAAAAAAACCTTTATTTTTAAACACGCTGTGATCGGTCATTGCATAGGTGAAAAAGGAAGTCTTGACGATTATCTCTCCCCTGTCCATAACAATACATGTGCAACAAGGTGAACGGAGTGAAAAACATTCTTGGATTGTTTGCAATTTCTTCTTACGCAGGCAATTACAAATGAAGATTTTCTCTCTGACAGATTAAGTGACTTCAATTAATTTCTATTGTAAATCTAAATATTAAAACAACTCCAAATGTGAAACAGTGATGCTGCAATTCATGTTGATATTTTTAATTTATATTACATTAGGGTCCTCTCAATATGAAATTGAGATTGCATAAGAAGGTTACTCATTGACATATTAATGTTTTGCTACGTTGTACCATCAATTTAAAATGAGAAACATTTATAATAACTGCTTTGTTGTGAAAGATTATAATGCTGACAGAAATATAATTGTAATAACATCTAAATAGGCTGAATGAAAGGATTCAGTTGTAACCTCTGTGTCCTCATCATAGTATTTCTCAAGCTCTCACACAGTATCCTCTTGTATGACCCACAAGTGCATCTGACAATGAAATCTTGCTTTCACTGCAAGTTGACAATAATGGGAAACAAGAGCATAGGTCACTAATGCACGATCAATACCTCAGTAACAGCGAGACAAAGGTTTGGCTAATTGGAGAACAGGTTTGCTAGTGTATAGCAGGTCATATCATACATCATTGTACAACCACGTGACTTTAATCACTGTGTCCTTACACTAGTTAAACATTTCTTAGCAAAGTTTAGTCAATGGGATATTGTTAATACTTTCAGCAATTACATCAGAAAGCCCAACAAGGATGGCACACACCTTAATTTGGTTTTGAACTTTGCTCACCATTGAGTTCTTAAACTCAACTTTAGAAATAAGAGAAAATTGTTACTAATGCTAGGAAACCCTGAGGTATATCATGAAGCCAGACCAAACCTCAACAATTTTCTATTTTGGCATTAATGTGAGGAGAGGATGTTTCACTCCAGGAGGGATTCTACTGACAAACTAGGGAGCTTTTATCAAAACAAATGTTATTTGACAACACAGTTTAACTATAACAAATTAATTCACTTAAGTTTTAACAATTGAACAATACTTAAACATGGCAAGAAACAAAATTCTGAACTGTTAATCTATCATGATTAGTTCAAGTCAGGTAATGGGCCCAATTCTCCCATTGCGACCTGCAACGTTTCTGGCGGGTCCGGTCGGGAGAATCGCATCATTGGCCTTTTTCCGGGATTTGCGCATGCACCAGGAACGCATATGGATCTCCCAGAGCCGAACAGTCGGAGCCGAGACCACGCTGGAAATCGGCAGGAAGACAGATAAGTAATTTAAGTCTTTTTTTAATATGCTTTGCATGTGATTATTGGGAACTTGCCAGGCCCGATTGAATCTCCCACCCCCGCCAGGAGTACTTCATTCCGGCGAGGTTTAGAGTAGCTCCCCACGTTCGGGGAACTAGTGGGAGACCCTGCCAGAATGAAGGGGGAGCAGTCGGGGCCCCCAGGGGGTTGGGCGGTGGGGGGGTCCCTGGCAGTGCTAGCCTGTGCCCTCTGGCACTGCCTCAGGGGCAAAGTGCCCATGCCCATGGGGCACCTTGGTACTGCCCATTGGGCATTGGGAAGTGCCAAGGGGGTGGGGCCTATTGTGGGTGTGGCCTAGGAGCAATCGGTGGGGGCGGAGGGTCCTGCTGCCACTCTGTGTGGCAATCGGTCTGGGCTGAAGGGAGGCCAGCGATCAGGGTGGGGGGGATGGGGGTCTGCCAGATGGGGGGCCGATCTCCAGGGGGCCTGCCTCCCGGGGGGGGGTCTGACCCCAGGGGGTCAGCGGGGGGGGGGGGGCGGACATCGGGGTGCTCTGGGGCGGGCAGGGTCAGAGCTGGCCCGATAATTGTTGTGGGGGTCGCGACCGGGCCGTGGGGAGGGCTGGAGGGGGAGCACTGCAGGGGTCCCAGGCTGGCCAATGATTGAGCCAGCAAACGGGGAGTCTGACAGATCAGGACCACTGCTCATGCACAGATTTCTGGAGCTGTCAGACTCTGGTGAATTGGCCCCGCCCCTCTGGGTTTTTAATTAGTTTCCCGATTGTGACCTCTGCAGTGCACAGAGTGCGGAGATTCGAGTGTGAAGCTGCACTGAAAAAACAGTCATGATCTAGAACAGTTTTCCCACCAACTCAGCACTTTTGGAAGAATCGCCCCCAATATTTCTCTTAGAGACTTAAACCCCTCTTTAAAATTAGTTAGCAAAACACGGGCATACTTGTTTTGACTTAGATTAACAGTCTTGGAGCTTTCAGAAAGCCTCTGGCGAGAGAGAGAGAGAGAGACAGAGACACACTTTATTTTTCTATCAATTCGAGGCAGCAACTGCTCTTGGTTTAAAAATGAAAATGAAACTGTTCTTCCCTGCAAGCTTAGCTCTTTTCATTAACCACATGGGCCTGTCCCTGTCAATCAACCTAATCAATAACTCATATGACTCTGCACACCTAGTCTAAAATCCCAGGAGAACGCAAGTACACAAAATGTCCATTAACTCTATAAAGTAACACATTCCTAGCTAAAATTAATAATTATCCTGCATTCTTAGCATCTGCCTCATGTTTCGCAGACAATTTGACTCTTGTAACAAAACAGAGCCTCTTAAAGCAGCCCCGCCTTAAACATAAAATAAAGCAAAATAGCACAGTATCATCACACTAAATGTATCTAATGATACCAGGGAATATCTTCAGAGTTTGGTGCTTCCATTCCATGGCAGAACATAAGTCAGATTTATAGGCATGATTGAAACAAATTAACTTTTTGCCTTCAGCAAAACAGAAGCTCTAGTGGCACAATGGCTAGCATTGCTGCCTCACTGCTCCAGGGACCACCTGGGTTCGATTTCAGCCTTGGGTGACTGTGTGGAGCTTGCATGTTCTCACGTGTCTGTGTGGATTTCTTCCGGGTGCTCTGGTTTCCTCCCACAATCCAAAGATGTGCAGGTTAGGTGGATTGGCCATGCTAAATTGCCCCTTAGAGTCCAAATATGTGTAGGTTAGGTGGATTAGCTATGGTAAATACATGGGGTTATGGGGACAGGCCGGGGGAGGTGGGCCTTGGTAAGATGCTCTTCGGAGAGTCAGTGCAGACCTGATGGGCCAAATGGCCTCCTTCTGCACTATAGGGATTCGATGGTTCTATTACACAGTACGTGGTTTCTGGTTGGCTCCAGAATGTGTTTTCTAAGAAACAAGCCCAAAAACATTCTATGAACTCTTCATCTAAAATATCTTTGTCCGTCTGATTTTTCCAGGCTATATGTAAATTACAATCCCCCATGATCATTGCCCTACTTTTCTGATGAGCTCCCATTATCTCTTCTTTTATATTCTGTTCTACCATGTAGTTATAATTAGGGGGCCTGTGCACCAGTCCCACAATTGACTTCTTGCCTTTATCATTTTTCATCTTAACCGAAGCTTCTTCCACATCCTGGTTTCCTGAACTTAGGTCACCCCTCTCTAATGTGCTAATATCATCATTGATTAAGAGAGCCGCCCCTTCATCTCTTCCTAACTTCCTAAAAATCATGTACCCATCAATATTCTGGTCCCAATTTTATGTCACCTTGCGGCCATGTCTCTGTAATGGTGATCAGATTGTACTTATTAATTTCCATTTATGCTAACAGTTCACTGTTTGGTTTCAAATGCTATGTGCATCGAGATACCAGGATGTTGCCTGGTATGGAGGGGCTTAGTTATGAGGAGAGATTGGGTAAACTGGGGTTGTTCTCCCTGGAAAGACGGAGGATGAGGGGAGACTTAATAGAGGTGTATAAAATTATGAAAGGCATAGATAGGGTGAACGGTGGGAAGCTTTTCCCCAGGTCGGTGGTGACGTTCACAAGGGGTCATAGGTTCAAGGTGAAGGGGGGGAGGTTTAACACAGATATCAGAAGGGCATATTTTACACAGAGGGTGGTGGGGGCCTGGAATGCGCTGCCAGGTAAGGTGGTGGAGGCGGACACACTGGGAACGTTTAAGACTTATCTAGACAGCCATATGAACGGAGTGGGAATGGAGGGATACAAAAGAATGGTCTAGTTTGGACCAGGGAGCGGTACGGGCTTGGAGGGCCGAAGGGCCTGTTCCTGTGCTGTATTGTTCTTTGTTCTTTGTTCTATAGAGAGCTTTTAGTTCTGTTATTTTATTATTTTTATAGTGTCTCGCCCTATCTACTGATTTACTCTGAGATTTGTACTATATGCCCCTTGGGCGGCACGGTAGCACAGTGGTTAGCACTGCTGCTTCACAGCTCCAGGGTCCCGGGTTCGATTCCCGGCTCGGGTCACTGTCTGTGTGGAGTTTGCACATTCTCCTCGTGTCTGCGTGGGTTTCCTCCGGGTGTTCTGGTTTCCTCCCACAGTCCAAAGATGTGCGAGTTAGGAGTTAGGTTGATTGGCCAGGTTAAAAATTGCCCCTTAGAGTCCTGAGATGTGTAGGTTAGAGGGATTGGCGGGTAAATATGTGGGGGTAGGGCCTGGGTGGGATTGTGGTCGGTGCAGGCTCGATGGGCCGAATGGCCTCCTTCTGCACTGTAGGGGTTTCTATGATTTCTATTATGAAACAGTTTGTTTATCATTTCTCTCATTAGTACCTTTCTCTTTTGCCTTGTCCCCACTCTTTGGTTTACCACACCTTCTAAACTTGAAACAAAAACAGAACATGCTGGAAAACCTCAGCAGGTCTGGCAGCATCTGTGGAGAGAGAATAGAGATGTTTTGTGTCAGGACAACCCTTCGTCAGAGCTGACAGAGAGAAGAGAAATATTTCTTCGGGTTGGGCATTCCTGGAAGAGAAGTGGCAGAGAGTTAAACACTAAGGTAGAGGCAAAATGCTGCAGATGTTGGAATCTGAAATAAAAACAGAAAATGCTGGAAAACCTCAGCAGGTCTGACAACTTCTGCGGAGAGAGAATAGAGCCAATGTTTTGAGTCAGCACTATTTGTCCTGCCTACAAATGGAAGGATTGATTATCATCCTAATGGGTGCATGAGCAGTTTAAGAGCATGCATGCCTATGGCAACTGCTGAGACCTACCCAGTAAGTGATTGATAAGCAGTTTGTCCTGTAACTGATAGAACATTGAGAGCATGAAGTGGCTGCTACACGTTCAGTGCACATGTTTCCATCAGCGGCTGAGTCCTGCAACCCAAATTCCTGCCTGATATCACTCAGTGCACTCACTGAGTGCACTCACTCACTTACACTGTCTGATGCCATTATGAGTACCACTTTGCACTGAGTAGATGGTGCCACTTACCCTGGCGGAGTCAGCAGATCATTCATCCTTTTTCCATATTAGAGTCCGTTTCTTTTTTTGGGTTCTATGGGCACTAACCTCCACTGTGGCCTCCACCCAGGCTCCCTTTGTCAGAAGAGAGGGCCGCTTGCTGTCAGCCGTGGGGCACAGGATGGCCCAACCGTTTATGGAGAGCCTGGAAGAGAACCTGCAAGGAGGCATCATGAACCGTGGGGCCACACATCACTGCAGCATCACTGGCATGGTGGCACAGTAGTTAGCACTGCTTCCTCACAACGCCAGGGATTTGGGTTCAATTCCGGCCTCGGGGACTGGCTGTGTGGAGTTTGCACATTCTCTCTGCCTGCATGGGTTTCCTCCGGGTGCTCCAGTTTCCTCCCACAGTCCAAAGATGTGCAGGTTAGGTTGATTGGTCATGACAAATTGCCCCTTAGTGTCATGGGGATTTGTAGGATAGATTAGTGGGTTACGGGAATAGGGCCTGGGTGGGATTGTGGTCGGTGCAGACTCGATGGGCCGAATGGCCTCCTTCTGCTCTGTAGAATTCTATGATTCTATACACTGTTTACTGCAAGATGCAAGCACCACAATAATGGTGATGCTGCTGGCTTGTAGTGAGTGACTGGCCCTCTGGGTGCCTTTTACATATGGTTTCCGGACCTTTGACCCCCTCCCCCACTTCCTGAGGTAAGGGCAGGGATAATGACATTCTGCTAACCCTGCTGTGAGATTTGGTGTGCTCCTTGCACATTTAGCTGTAATGAGCTGACCAGCGCAAGATCACATGCAGCCAGTTGCCCCGTCCTGTCCCAAGCAGAAATCCCTATCATTTCCTGCCTCCCAACTCATATTCCCGAATAGAGATACCACCTCAAGACTCTATTACATCGTGCATTGTAGAAATTTGATACTTTTCAGAAACGGCTAATCAAATGACTGGAGACTGAAATGTATACATTTCAAAGGCTGTGTTCAGATTCTTAACCACAGATTAGGCTTGTTACCAAAAACAGTGCTTATTTCACTGCTAGAAAATTACTTCCTTTTAGAGAGACAGAGACTGAGAGGTAAATATCATTACATCATTGCTGTTTGCCCTCTGATGTATAGTTTATTCAATACAAGAGTGTGACTAATGCATGCGGAGACGTCCTACCCCAATGAAGAGGCAAAACAGATTGCAGAATACTGCGGCATATACCACAAAGCCTACATACATTGTACTACAATGGGACATTTTCTGCCTGCTGTTACTGAATAGGTATATACACAACATCGACTCGGGAAACATGATTGTGGTTTCACAATTGGCACCGGGCAGAGTGAGACACAGCTTGCTTTAAAATTCCACGGAATTTTAAGATCTTGTGCAAGAAGAGAGTGAAAGTATTCAATCAAAGGAAACAAGCCTGGTTTTCCAGTAAAATATCTGATCCCATGGGAGAGAAAGGATCTGTGCCGCCTCAAGACTGTTGCTGGGTACTGATGGAAAACTGCCAAAATAGGAAAAGGAGTAGGTCAGATCTATCAAATTACTGGTTTTCATTATGAACATGAAATGTTTATATTGAAGAACAACCTTCTCAAACTTGCATAGGCCCATAACTTCCTCACAGTGGCAACCTCCAGAAGATTGCCACTCTGGATGGACTTACCCACGTTGGAATTCCAAATCCCCTGTCTTGCCTAACCTCCCCCCTGAGGCTGGGTGAGACAGGAGCAGCAAAGCATACCCCCGGCTGCATCAGCGCAAAGTCACTGGGGTACAAAGAAGAAAGAGAGGGGCACGGTCGGACCTGGGGCTGGGGGGGAGAGATAGTCGACTGGGAGAGTTGGGGGAAGGTGGGACCGGGAGGGGTGGGGGGTCAGGGGTCGGACTGGGAGAGGTGGGTGGTGGTTGGATCAGGAGATGGTTTAAGTTTATTTATTAGTGTCACAAGTGGCTTACATTAACACTGCAATGAAGTTACTGTGAGAATCCCCGGGTCATCACACTCCGGCGCCTGTTCGGGTACACTGAGGGAGAATTTAGCATGGCCAATGCACCAAACCAGCACTTCTTTCAGGCTGTGGGAGGAAACCGGAGCACCCGGAGGAAACCCACGCAAACAGAGGGAGAAGATGCTGACTCCACAGACAGTGACCCAAGCCGGGAATCGAACCCGGGTCCCTGGCGCTGTGAGGCAGCAGTGCTAACCACTGTGCCACAGTCTGGGGGGGTGGGTCAGACCAGATGGGGGGAATGGGGAGAGTTGAACCGGGGGCAGGGGGGGGGGGGGGGATCGGATCGGGAGAGGTGGGGTGCGGTGCTGACTGGGAGAAGTGGGTGGTCATACCAGGAGACAGGCTGGTGATTGGACTGGGAGGGGTGGGGAAATAGGGTCGGACTTGGAGAGAGCGGGAATGGTCATGGAGAGAGTGAAGGCAGGGTTGGAACTGGAGAGGCAGGGAGTGTGACAGGGTCAGGCTGGGACAGGGCGGGGGAGTGGTTGAACTGGGAGAGGGGGGTGGTGGTCAGACCAGGAGGGTCGGACTGGGAGATAGGTGGATGTGGTTAGTTTGGGAGAGTGGAGGGATAGAATGACTGATTGGGCCTGGGTGACATGTTGGGATGGTGTGGGGGTCCCCTGGGGTGGTCATATGTACAGGATGTCCCATATGAGGCTTGGTCTGGGCATTTAAATAGCTACTCTGGAGTTAGAGGTGAGTTTTTTTCCCTTCTAACTCTTTCAGAGTAGCCATCAGGGTAAACTGGCAGAACTATCTGAAGTTAGCACTTATAAATGACTTTGTCAGATGGTTGCCAGCTTGTCCAGGAGAAGTTAGCGCTTCTGAACAATTGCCGGGTAGACATTTACATGGGAACTTCCTAGAGCAATTCTCCAGCTCATCACTGGGGTACCCCTAAACGTGAAGTTATGGGCCATCGTCTCTGCTGTTGACTGTCCTGGTGCAGAGGGATGTTCCTGTTTCCTGTAATATTTTGCATAGAACAGTAAGAGTGCTGTTCAGTAAATGGAAAAATATCCTCAGCAGATTACAATTGATATCTGATTTGAGGGGCATTATATTTTCACCAATTTTATATTCAGTTCTGACTATAAGTTCCTTGTCAACAGTTTAATTAAAAAGTAAAAGGAGCTCTAAACAATCATTTGCATCAGAAGTTTTCTTTTGCTTTTCATTCAAGCAGTTGCTCCTGAATTGTCACATACTGGCAATTTGATGAGCTTAAATCATCCATGCAAATCACTGACATTCATGAGGAACTTCTTGCACCTTATTATTCCCGGCAGTTTAATGAGAAAATGCCACAAAGCTATAATTTTTTTAAATTAAGCAACCGTAAAGATAATGGCCTGAATTTTACAATCACGGCACTCCCAAAGTCGGTGCGGGTGGGAACGGATCTGAAATCACTCCAATCTAAGACAAGATTGTTGACATATTACACTGAGTGGCCAATTAAGGCCTGTCCAGCGTGTAACGTGTCTGCCGGTTGGGCGTCTATGTGAGCAGTAATACATCGGGTGCTGGATCCAATCTGGAACTGGCAGTGGGGAATGGTTTAAAAGGAGAGGAGGCAGCTCTCTGAAGTCTGCCAGGAATTGTGGGAGCAACTGAGGATGCTGTGAGTCTCAAGACTAATCAGAGGCATGTCATCAACACCAGGAAGCCATGGGAGGTGGGATGGCAGGATAGGTGGGCTAAGTGCCCCCCATTTTACTGATGAGTGCCTGTCTGACCTGGTGTGGGGGGCAATGCCAGGTGCAACATCCTGATGCCCAGGGACAGCAAGAGAAGGTCACACCGCCTGATCCAGAAGGCATGGTCAGAGGTGGCTGCTAAGGTTACTGAACATGACATGGTGCACCATAGCAAAAGGTTCAACAATCTTCTGCAGTCATCAAGGGTAAGTGTAGAGGTGGCATGGATCTGTGCGGAGAGGTGTAGTTGGGTGTCCATTCCCCTGTGCACTCAGAGATCTGAGTGTGTATGCCAACTGGAACTGAAGCCTGCCGTCTCAAGGCTGGACTGTCAGCATAAGAGACTGCAGTGCATTGGAGGGAATGGTGTGGGGTGGGGGGTTGTGCTGTGCCGCTATGAATTGGCCTCTGGAATGGTTCTCAAGGAAGATGGAACCCTAATGATCCTTCCTATTGCCTCTATCAGGGGAAAACAAGTCACAATACTGTGGAGCATTGCCGAATTGATGTGTGGGTCCCATCTCTGCTGGTATTGATGAGGAGCAGGAGATATCTTCGAGAGCTGGACTGCCACTGGCCAGCCCGCACCCTCCATCCTGGTGAGATGGGAGTCTAGGATAAAGGCAAGTGTGTAGGTCCCAGATTTGTGTGCGGTGAGTATGGAAGCAGTCACAGCCAGAATGCCCATTGAAGCTCCAATGCAGATGGCACCATGCAGCATTTCTCCATCGTCTCATCAGGCTACCAAGCATGTAGAGTGACGGTGATTGAATTCACTGATGTTGTGCATTCCTTCTATAGATGAGCCGACCACACCAGCCACAGATGACCCTGAAGATACCCCGCTAGGTAACCTGGAAGACATCGTTCCTGCACCTGCGTCACACTGTCTCTCACAACATGGTACCAGCACAGAACGTCATCTCCATGGTTAATGTACAGTGGTGCGGACACTACTTTATGTGAGGGGATGGCAGAGGAAAAGAGGTGCCAGGGTGCTGATAGTGGGACACTGCTGGAGACCAGGACTGTGCTGAGTCAGAGGCAGATGACGATTCTCTGGAAATGTCCATTAGGTGGCAGATGCTCAATGTCCAGCAGGATGTACAGGGAGATCTGGCAGGGATCCATGAGGGTCTGCATGCCACGGCTTCCGTCATTGAGGAATCTATGCTGAATCATTTATTAACAGGGGGTCATTGTTTAAGAGCCGTGGGGTTATGCTGCAACTGTACAGGACCTTGGTGAGACCACATTTGGAGTATTGTGTGCAGTTCTGGTCACCTCACTATAGGAAGGATGTGGAAGCGCTGGAAAGAGTGCAGAGGAGATTTACCAGGATGCTGCCTGGTTTGGAGGGTAGGTCTTATGAGGAAAGGTTGTGGGAGAAAGGGCTGTTCTCTCTGGAGCGGAGGAGGCTGAGGGGAGACTTAATAGAGGTTTATAAAATGATGAAGGGGATAGATAGAGTGAACGTTCAAAGACTATTTCCTCGGGTGGATGGAGCTATTACAAGGGGGCATAACTATAGGGTTCGTGGTGGGAGATACAGGAAGGAAATCAGAGGTAGGTTCTTTACGCAGAGAGTGGTTGGGGTGTGGAATGGACTGCCTGCAGTGATAGTGGAGTCAGACACTTTAGGAACATTTAAGCGGTTATTGGATAGGCACATGGAGCACACCAGGATGATAGGGAGTGGGATAGCTTGATCTTGGTTTCAGATAAAGCTCGGCACAACATCGTGGGCTGAAGGGCCTGTTCTGTGCTGTACTGTTCTATGTTCTATGTTCTAACATGAGCACTGCATTAAACCTGAGCACTGAGCGCACGTCCCCCTCCATTGAGAGAGTGGCGACTCTCGTGGAGAGACAACTTCAGGGTGTTATAATTAAGGTCAGAAACTCCAAGTGTTTTATGAAGTCCACCTGGATCATACGTTTTTCTAGGGGTATCAAGATGCAGCACCCACAGACATAAAATTAAGGCACCTTAAGTAGAACAGGGGCATGTCACGAGTGACATTATTGGCATCCATTACCTTGAATTTCCTGTTAGGTTTGGTACATTTGAATGCTGTTTTATGTTCAGTCAGAAACATTTTCCTGAATTCAATGGGCTGAGTTGGCTGCAGGCTTTGTACATTGACCGTTGTTGCACAGGTTTGTAAACTGAGGGCTTTGTGTGATGCAGCATTTCTGGGTTGAGTCTTAAGGGAAGTTTTATTGCGAGTGAGTCATTGCCATTGGATTGAGTTGGCCTCCATTCTTTGGAAGCCTAGCTGAAAGTTCACTGGATCAATGTGTCCCTCGTGTCCCTGGCCCCCCTGAATGTTCCTGTCATCCACCTTGAAGTCCTCACCCTGTGCAATCCCAGGCTCAGCCTCAGATCCATCAGGGAGTCATCCTCTCTCTTGCTCTCCTCAGTCTCCTCTGGGTCCCCCTCTTGTCAGAGCTAAGGTGTGCAGGTTGCAGCATACAGTAACTATGAGGGAGAAATGCTCTAGAGGATACTGCAATGGACCCCTGGGTCAGTCAAGGCATCAACAGTGCATCTTGAGCAGCCCGATGATCCTCTCCACCACCATCCCTGTGGGTGCATGACTCCTGTTCTATTTCTCCTCGGCCCCAGTTCCTGGGTGACAGAGTGGGGTCATCAGCCCCTCTTCACAAGATGACACTTGTCACCCAGGAGCCAGCTATCCAATCTTGCAGGAGTCACGAACAGTCTTGGTACCTGGGAGTGCCACAAGATGGATGAATCATGTGACCTCCTTGGATAACAGGCACATCCTTACAGAATCGGTGTCTCATGGTCATAGACCATCTCTACACTCATCAAGTGATACCCTTTATCTGTCCGGTAGCTGATGAAAGTGTGGGCGAGTCTGAAGATGTAAAGGTCACTTGCTTGACACAACTGTGTGTGAATGATTGCAAGACACAGAGCAAATGCCACACAGAGGGAAGAACTGGAAGCATAGAGATTGAGGGCCACTGTGACCTTCAACAGCACGCACATGGGGTGACCCCCATGCAGTTGGAGGCAATTTCAAGACCTATCATTTTGCAAATAGATGTCACTGTGTCCCTGGATAGGCATAGCCTTCCACAGCACTGGACCTCAGGCATTTACAGGTAGTTGGTGCCCTGCTTGTATACTCTGACTGCGGGCTAGTGTGGTGTCTTTGGCGTCGCCTCCTATATTAGCCTCCCTGCACCAGTTGAGCCTTTCCTTTCTGCCTGGGATGCTGCCTGCACTCACGTGGCCTCCTCGCCCCCCTGTCCCTCTCTTCCTCATCAGCGGAGGTCCCACCAGCAGTGTAAACTATCCCCATTGGAGCAGATGCAGATGCCTTGCAAATGATGGCTCACTGTGCTCCAAACCTCAGGGAAACCTGCCAGGGAAGTCCTGAAATGCTGTAATTCATGCTTCAAATGTCTCCTCAAACCTCCTCCATGATCATCCTCAACACTGGTGCCCCACAAGGCTGTGTTCTCAGCCCCCTGCTATACTCCTTATACACCGGCCAAATTCCCCTCCAATTCGATTTTCAAGTTTGCTGACGACACCACCATAGTGGGTCGGATCGCAAACAATGGTGAGGCAGAGTACAGGAATGAGTTAGAGAATCTGGTGAACTGATGCGGCAACAATAATCTCTCCCTCAATGTCAACAAAACAAAGGAAATTGTCATCGACTTCAGGAAGCATAAAGGAGAACATGCCCCTGTCTACGTCAACAGGGACAAAGTAGAAAGGCTCGAGAGCTTCAAGTTTTTAGGAGTCCAGATCACCAACAACCTGTCCTGGTCCCACCATGCCGACACTATAGTTAAGAAAGCCCACCAATGCCTCTACTTTCTCAGAACACTAAGGAAATTTGGCATGTCAGCTATGACTCTCACCAACTTTTACAGATGCAACATAGAAAGCATTCTTTCTGGTTGTATCACAGTTTGGTATGGCTCCTGCTCTGCCCAAAACCGCAAGGAACTACAAAAGGTCGCGAATGTAGCCCAATCCATCACGCAAACCAGCCTCCCATCCATTGACTCTGTCTACACTTCCCGCTGCCTCGGCAAAGCAGCCAGCATAATTAAGGACCCACGCTCCCCGGACATTCTCTCTTCCACCTTCTTCTGTCGGGAAAAAGATACAAAAGTCTGAGGTCACGTACCAACCGACTTAAGAACAGCTTCTTCCCTGCTGCTTTTGAATGGACCTACCTTGCATGAAGTTGATCTTTCTCTACACCCTAGCTATGACTGCAACACTACATTCTGCACTCTCTCCTTTCCTTCTCTATGAACGGTATGTTTTGTCTGTATAGCATGCAAGAAACAATACTTTTCACTGTCTGCTAATACATGTGACAATAATGAATCAAATCAAATCAAATCAAAATAATAACTAGGAAACTCAAACTAAACTCTATACTCACACAGCTATAAACTCTATCACAGAGGAACTGCTGCTGCTGCTCAGGGGCCTTTTATCCAGCTTTTGGATGAGGAAATGACAAATCATGATGATTGTCCACCCGTTTTGTCTGTGCAACAAGCTAATAATAGCATGGACAGCATAAAATTGCTTTTTATTGGCACGTCATTAAGTTTCAAGGTTATGGGCCCAGTGCTGGTAAATGGGATTAGGTGGGAGTTCACATGTGTCGGTGCGGACTCAATGAGCTGAAGGGCCCCTTCTGCGCTTCATGATTATATGATTCAAAGGCCTTAATTGGCCCTTTAATTGTTGGCAGCCATACATCCGAATCACACATGTGCCCGCTGACATCAAAATCACATGCATGTGCAAAGATGCCAGGAAACACTCCCAGCGTCTTCTTGGGAGATTTTACGCACTTCTGCAACCGTCTCAGACACATAATATTCTGACCACTAAATGAGAAGTAATATATTTTGGAAGAAAAAATGATCTATAAATTAAATGGTGCAATTTTAAAGAGGCTGCAGGAACACAGGCATGGGAGTTTACATGCACAAATATTTGAAGGTGGCAGGACAAGTTGATAATACTGTTAAGAAAGCACACAGGATTTCTTGAACTTATAAATAGAGATGTAAGAGTTTATGCCAAACCTTTACAGACACAGCTTAATCCCCAGCTGAAGTAGTGTCTCCAATTCTGAGTGCCACACTTTTGCAAAGATGTCAAAGCTTTGGTGAGGGTGCAGAGGAGATTTACTAAAATGGTACTGGTGGTGTGGGACTTCAGTTAGGAGAGACTGGAAAAGCTGGAATTGTTCTAACAGCATACAGTCCAGGATCAGGAACAATGCTGGAGTGGAGTTGAGTGAACTATTCAGGCACTGACACACAGCACTGACCCATGACATTGCTTGCACCCAGGGAATCGTCACAAGTCTATATAGTGCCATTCATGAATGAATTTCTTCTCTTTGGTCTTCAACAGTTAACAATTGGATGAAATCCTCTCGACCTTTACATAATTTTCTGCAAACACTTGTCGGTTACAGCAGTTAGCTTCACCCTATACTAAAGGATTTTCTTTCTGCCATTGTGGATAATAGCACAGTCATGCAAGTAAATCCATGCAGACTGGCAGAGTGATGCACATAATGTCCCTAAGCAAGAACATTTTATTCTGTGTCACCAAGTCTTCCACTCACAACTACCAGCACCTGCCTTAGCATTTTCCAAATTCATCAAAATATCTGAATCACTTCTGCGCTCAAGGTTCATCTGCTCCAAAATGAGGGCCATGACTATAGTCCAGTCAGTGCAACTCAAAATGCCTAATAAATAAGCTTATCTCTTTGCATAGACAAAGACAAGCTTCAAATACCGAGACACAAAAGCTCTAAACCCCAATTCATCATCAGATGAAATAGCCCAACCATCTCATAATACTCATCACTAGAAGCTGGAATATGTTCTTTCACTTCCTCTAAATGATGCCTATCTGCATCAGTTGAGATTTAAAAACTATGAAAAATAGAGCTGTCTTTTTGTTTTCATATAAATCTAAGGAACAGTTTCAACCAACTGTGAGTTCTGTGAAATGATCCCATTCTAGATGGAGTTAATATGTGGAGACCCAGATTGACATGGACTTGACCTGGCTGTCATATTGACCAAGATATTCACCTACACAGACTTAACCAAGCTATCATATTCATACAGAAACATCTGCCTCAAAATGAGCTTTTGTTGCTTTAATTGCTTTGTTGACAAACTAAAGTTACTTGGGAATTAGAATTACTTATTTGAAATGCTCATAAGGATTGATGGAAGTAACACATATTATTGTAATCTCTCAATTGGAACCATTAGGCAAAATATGTGGAATAATAAACCATGTCAAAGATATGAACACTTCACTGCGCAGTGTCTAAAGCTTGGTTACTGAAAAGGGCAATGGTAGAAAAAATGCTTCAATGTATATATCACAATCCTGATGGCTAAGGTTCAGCTCTGGAGGTTTATTGGAATTTATTTCCCCATTATATTGTGAAGGTGTTCCAAAAAATAGGTCTGATTGCTTCATTTAAAAGTCCTGTTGCTTTTCAGATGTCAAGAAACAGAATGTATCGAGATATATAACCTCCACATGGGATGGTTTTATATTTGGTGAAGTACCCCGCTGTGTTAAGTCTCTGAAATTAACCAGTAAACTAAATCTGGCGAAGTAATATTAACCTATGTGCATTAGTCTGACATGTTATTTTTCACTTTCTGCAAGAGAGAGTAGCATGTTATCATGTGATGACCATTTAATATGTCCAGAGATTGATGCATCATAATCAGAGAACTTAAGGAATCAATGTCCAGAACAAGCCGCCCACCGCCTCCACCTCTACACTTGGGCTAGACACGGAACAAGCTACATCCTCTTAGTTCCTTTATACACACTTCTTTTCACAAAAATACAGACATAATTGAGAAATTAGAAACATTACATTGTTTACAACAGTTTGAAGGAAGAACTTCTCCAATTGAAATTACACAGTCAGCCCATAATGGTGCAATGGCAGGCGTCAAAGTCACTTGCTATATATATGTTCAGAGCCTCTCACAATCTCAGTATTGCAGCTGTAACCTGCGTTGATATAGTACTTATAAAGCAGTAAACAGCCTATAACACTACCAAGATGGGCTAGTTGCTCTTCAAAAACCAGATCCTATCCTTCTAGCAATTGACACAACTTATGACACTGTTTTAATTCCAGACTGCCCCATTTTAGCTAGCCTTAAGAATGTGAAGCTCCTCACCCAAATTCTTTACTGCATAGAGAAAGCCCATTAAATCAAAAGGCTATAAAGTTTGAGTCACAAGTTAACAATGAAAGAGTAAAGGGAGACTCTGTAGTAAATAGGTATTACCTGCAACTGTAGCAGAATTGAAGGGGATGGGAGTTGCAACTTAAAATCTATGTACTTGACCTCACAGCAGTTCTCAAGTATTTTAATTTCAGACCTCATGTTAAGTGGATTCTATCACCTTCATAAAGTTTTGACAATAATCAGTGTGTCAGTGTTCTTTTATTGTTTGATATGCATAGAAATTGCACAGTTAATAAATAGAAAGCATTAATGAAGTTACAGATAAAGTCTAACATTCATGAAAAAGTCCAGACTTGCACCAAGTCACAAAAACCATGTTCAATGAAATCTTTTGACATTGAGCCATTTTTGCGAGTCATAAATGATTCTAAGCTAAGATGAACCTCTAGTGCTATCATACAAAAATAATTATATTTGGTTAACTCTTTGTTAACTTTAGAAAATGTAGATCTTAAACTGCAGAGTTGTCAAGTTGCGATTAGAACTCAAATTTACAGAACGCTAACCAATTCTCGAAAATGGCAGTAATTCATCAACAGCAAGGGGCGTACACAGTTGTCTCCTTTACACAGCCATTTGTTCAAAAATTCATAACAGCTTTAAATTGTTAGATTTTTAAAAATATAAATCAGGGATGCAACATGCTTATGGTAGTTTGCAGGAACTATGTGGCGGCTGAAAAAGAAAGAACCACATCACCAATGACTGGATAAAATCCAGCTTTTAAACAATGCATTTATACAACAAGTTGTAAGACATTTTACTTAGACTACACAGGTCACATTCAACAAGTAACTCTATTTCACGTGTGGAGCTCAGAATGACTCAATATAAGCATTTTAGATAAAGCCTGTGAAATTAGATGGAAGAATTGTGCTTTACTAGTAGTAAGAAAACAGTATCTGAGAAAGATCAATTTTATTTAATTAATTTAGAAGGTCAAGGAAAATAAAAATACATGTCTGTGCAAAAAAAAAAATGGGGTGCCTGGGGAGGGAACACTGAACTTTACTTATTTTTTCACAAACTCAAGAGGCCCAGCTCTCTAAAGGAGTAGATCAGGTGCTTCAATAACTGGTTACAGTATGGAAGCATTATCAACTAAAGGAAACAGGCTGTGATAGCTTCAGGACCAAAAAATATATTTAACTCATGAAACTGACTACTGCCCTTCCACTTTGGTCAATTGAAATATTTCAAAAGGACACATTCCACCAATCAATCCTTCAATTGCCGTAAAACTAAAGGAATGATTCAACTTAGTAAATCTTTTTAAAAAATGAAATGCATCTTTTTCAATGAGCTGCAAAACACAACACAACAATAAAACAAAATATATAGCTGAGTGCAATGGGAATCTCTAATGTAAACCTATATTATTAGGTACACATCATCAGCTTTCATACAATTTGAAATCACAATGGTAAAAGATTCTATGCCCCCCTTTCTATCCCTCCCATTTGCTTAATACTTTCAGAATATAGAAATTTACAGGTTTAGGCAGTTTGCGGCTTTACAATATTGTATTGTATATCACCAACTGGGTTTCTTTTCTCATTTAAAAATAAACGTAACTATTTTACCCCACCATTCCAGAAGGCAGTTATCCTCTATAAAAATTGTAGTGAAAGTTTAACCGAGTCTCCTCACCCACAAAGCCAAATGTCAAACATTACACAAACATATAACTTCTGTCTGCCTCAGAGCTGTCAAAAATACAATCGTCATGGCAATAGAGTTAGACCGGCATTTTTCCGATTCACTTTCTAACCCAGGCAAGAAAAAGAAAAGAAAGTGTTCACTTTGCATAAAAGATTGATACAGAACTTTTAAAAATACATTTATGCATAGAATTCCTCTTGACGTTGTGGCTTTTGGTAGGCTACATTTGGCTGCTTGGATTCATCCAATGTATAACTTCCTTCGTCCTTTTTCTTCATTCGATACACCAACACTACCACCAGCAGAACAGCAAGCACAAGTCCCACAAATCCTGCAGCAACAGTAGCTAAAACAATAGAACAAAACAAAATCAAGTTTATCAAAGTGCATTAATAGTTACATTTGAGTGGTTTCTATACTGGTGAAAAAATGTTCCAAGTTCTAATTTCCTCTTGCTAAGTCACAAAATACACAGATCAAATTGCAACAGCATGCAAAACATCTATCAGATCTATCACCTCTCAGTAATAATCCCCAATGTTTCTTGTCCTCCTGGTTCTCAGAATTTGACTCATGAGGAAGAAAGCAGAAAGGTAAAGAGATAATAACCACACAAAGAATTTAGCTTTGTGAACTGGAAATGACAGGGTCTTCAAACAGGACTATTGGTAAGCATGCATATGGAGAGTCCAATTGAAATAACAAATAAAAATTTTAAAGGAGCAAATGCCAAATCATTGCCTTCCTTTCAAATATTTTCATCGCTTTTAGCATTTCAATTTTCTTTTAAGGACAAGAGGCATAAGTTTTGCTTCTTAGGAATTGAACAAAGGTTTTTTCACATAATTTCCCTCTTGTCCTATCAGCCTGCACCCTTCCCCATTTGAACGACCACTCAAAAGGGTCATCTAAATCATCAGTGTTTGGAACTATTGTTTAGTACATACATTGAACCTTACTGTCAAATATTCATATTGAACCCTCTGCAGTAATTTTCTTCACTGCATAAAAGTTACAATTAAGTCTAACATAGAATCCCTATGGTGCAGAAGGAAGTCATTTGGCCCATTGAGTCTGCACTGACCACAATCCCACCTAGGCCCTATTCCCATAACCCCACATATTTACCTTGCTAATCCCTGACACTAACGTTAATTTAGCATGGCCAATCAACCTAACCTGCACATCTTTGGACAGCGAGAGGAAACCGGAGCACCCGGAGGAAACCCACGCAGACACGGGAAGATTGTGCAAACTCCACACAAACAGTGACCCGAGGCTGGAATCGAACCCGGGTCCCTGGCGCTGTGAGGCAGCAGTGCTAACCACTGTGCCATCATGCCACCCTGTGCCCTGTTCTCACAAATTGCTTAAACTGGAAATGCTGAGACTTTGAAGTGTGATTCCAGCTGGCTCATTTTCCTTGTTCATTTATCTATTCATTTGTCAATTTCAGCAAAATAGAATTTGTTTCAATTGTCCGGTCTCAAAACAACACATCAGACAATTTGCTAATTATAAAGACAAATGGTATAATTGTAGAACAGCAAATTTCAGTTGACCAGGGAGGGAAATCAATATATATGTGGCATGAAATCCGTTTACTACTGCAGTTGAAATTATCTATATTTGACTGTAATTTTTTTCCGACAAGACCTTCAATTGATCTGCCAATTCACATCTTGCGGAAGCAGAAAACAACTCGAAATGACAATGGAAAATTTCAAATTATGCTCTTTACCACAACTTTTATTTTGCCACCTGCTGCTTTAATTGCCTTTATCTACATTTTGATGTCAGTTGCTCAAATCTAAAACAAGGTGCAAAAAGTGGGTCCCGGCAGGGAATCCCGGCAGCGGGTGGCATTGCCGGCTGGAGCTGAAGTGGCGGGTTGAAAGCAATTGCAAGCAGCCGGCCAATTGACAAGGTGGAAGAGTGAGATCTGGTCATTCAAGTGCTGGGGTGGGAAGGAAAGTACCGATCCCGGCTTCAGGGGATGTGAAGGCAGCTGCTGGAAACATTTTCAAACAGCAGCCAGCCCTACTGCAGAGTGAATGAGGATCCAAGAGCCACAGAGATCTGACCTTGTGGCCCCTGAAGAGCTTTCCTCACGTGCTGCCCCAGAAGGATGATCAACCTCCAGCGAGCAGAGCACCAACAATAAAGTGTTACAGACAAACGCGAGAAGGAGCATTTCACAGGGTAGACAAAAGGTCGCTTCATAGTTCAGCAATGCCTCCCTTGGATTCCCATTCTGTACAGGAACAGCAGGAGGCTCTGTTCCCTCTGCATGGGAAGAAGCGACCCTTCTGTCTGACCAAGGGAGCCTGGATGGAAGTCAGCAGCGTTTGAGTTCACCAACATACATGAGTGCAAGTGAGTCAATGGCCTCCGCTGCCAGGGCAAGTGTAACTAAATGCTCAGAACGTGCTCTTGCGTCCATGTGGACAAGATGCAATGAGTCTCAAAATGGGGAGGGATGAGCACGGTAGGCAAAATAATTTTGTGTGGCAGAAGCAGTTGCCTCAAGAGGAATGGCTCCATGTGGGCGTCAAATATCTGCCTCTTAGTGTCAGCACCTTCCAAATCCTGTGAGAGTGAGCAGATTGATGAGATATGCATAAACCCCCATCATGAGTCAAAGGGACACCAGCTGATTTGGGGATCAGCAGGTCATTGTGTGGAGATTAACGTTCCCCTCCTCGCTGAAAAGAGCACACAACACAAAAGAGAGGGTGAAGATGGGTAGAGGTGTGATGGACATCCAACCCTGACACCTTCTGAGGTGGAGGCTATTAATCTGCCCAGAGAATAAAGCAGCCAGGCAACAGGAGATGGCAAGATCAGAATGTGGAGCGAAGCAAGTGAGGAGGCTTCAAGCTTGGTGCCTGCATTGGGAGGAAAAGAAACATCCATTAGGCATGGATGGGAAGTGGGAACGGAAAGACCTTAGCCATAATTGTTTCTGTTGTCTTGTGCAGGTTTTTGCCGTCGAATTCTGAGGAGGACGGATTCAGCATCACATCATCCCTGCACCCTCCACCAGTGCAGATCTGTTCGTGTCGGTCGGTATGTGTTCATGGTTCGATTCGGTGTCACAAGCTGGCAAGGACCTCACAGTCAGGCTTGCACGAACATGGAACCTACTGGAGTTTCAGTGGGAGGCAGGGGAATGTCAGGTGGAGTAACGCACAGCCATGCACAGATGATGGAAGAGTCCATGCAGGCCTTTAGCGCTGCCATCGAGTGTGTTATCGCATGGCTACCTCCATCGAGATGTTGGTGACCCTCATCGAGAGCCACATACACCAGATTGCCCTTTGACTGACAGATATGTGCGCAGATCTGCACAATGTTGCGTTGGCCATGAGCTCAAGGCAACAGTGGCTAGACAAGAAGGGTTGAGACTCCAGACCTCACCTACAGGTATCCCTCAATCTCTGGTAGATAGCAAGGAGCCATTATGTACCGTGGGAGGAGAAATGGCCGCTAACTACAACTAGGGGCTCTTCTCAAGACTCTCCAAGGGTGGACTGGTGCTCCTCAGCTCTTTTGCCTGTGAGCTGATCACCTCCAGTAAATGCAGCCACAATAGAGGCAGCTGCACCAATGCAGGAACCCCTTCGCGTGCTGGGGCCCTTCAGGCTGCGGGCACCCAGGGGTTGATCACTAACGTCATCTCAGGCCACGGGGCACTACCTTGAGCAACCTGCCCCCATCTCAGCTGCAGATGCCAAGGCCATATCTCATCAGACCACTCTGAGGCACATTAGGGTAGAATTAGTGGTTACATTCTGTACAAGGAGGCAGCTCACCACCACCTTCTCAAGCACATCTAGGGATGGGCAATAAATGCTGGCCAGCCAGCGATGCCCATGTCCCATGTATGAATTAAAAAAAAGATTGGTGGTTGTATTTCAGTAGATGGGTTTTGTGTATTGATTCCTGCATCATTTATGCAGCAAGTGTTGTCTTCTCACTTGTAATGTGAACCCTTGCACCTTCATCTGCATATCTGTGCCGGAGAAGGTGGACTCTGTCCCTCTCCATGATTGGAGCATGGAATGGAAGGTTGGATGCTGGTAAGTACTAAGCGTGATGACATGTAGTGGCCATGTGAGTTGTTGATCTGATATAACAGGCATTGTGAAGGCATCATATCTGCTGGAAGCAGGTATGAATTATGTTCTCACAAGCCTCCTTTGCACATCTCTCCATGGCTCTTTCTTTGATGCAGGTACCTCGTCCTGCTGTCCTGTCTGCTCTGCCTCCTCCTCCACATCAAAAGATGAGTGAGGATCATCCATGTCCTCTGCCTGCAGGGCCTATACTCTCTGCTGCGCTAGGTTGTGGAGAGCACAGCAGACAACAATGATCCTGGAAACCCTCGCTGAGCCCATTGCAATTCTCTACCAGAAAGGTCTGGACAATAGAACCTGATCTTCAGCGGGCCAGTCACCATTGTGGGCCAGGCTAACTATTGTTCCCCAGTCTGTAGTGTGAGTTTCTTACTAGTGTCATCAGCCAGATCTTGAAAGGCACTCCCTATCAGTGAGGATACAGCCCCGAAAGCGTGTGTGGGCTGGAACAGCTGTGGCATCTGGAAATGTCAAGAGTTCATAGGCAGCATGGGTGCCCCTGAAAGCAGCCGCATACATGGAGGACTGGCATTGAATGGTCGCAGATAGGTTGGGCATTGATTGATTAGAACTCTTTCCTGTTTTTAAGGGCCACAGGCTGGACAAGATAGCTTTGATGGCCACTTGGTACAATTGATTACACCCAACTAGACTGATAACTGGGTCAGGATTTTCTGGCCTTTCCCACTGGTGAGATTGTCTGATCCTGCCGAAGGCAATGCCCCTGCAACAGAGTTCCCTGAGAGACGGAAAATCCTAGTCTTGAAATGAGCGGGTTGCCTTATGAGGATCGGTTAGGCAGAATGGACTTGTTTCCACTGGAGTTCAGAAGAGTGAGGGATGACTTGTTTGAAATATATAAGATCCTGAATGGTAATGACAAGGCGGACGTGGAAAGGATATTTCCTCTGCTGGGTGAATCCAGAACTAGGTAGCGTTATAATGTAACCAATGGTAACATGCTGTGAGGGTCAGCTGACCAGATTGAGGCTGTAATCAATGGTAAAATGATGTGGTAATCAGCTGACCAGCTGAGCCAGTATAAATAGAAAGCAGATGGGGATTGTGGGGAGCTGGTGTGGCCCAGGGTGTGGCCCGAGTGCTGGAGTAATGAAGTTTTTTACTAAACCTTTTTCTTTGATTTACTTTGTGAAGTTTTATTGCTTGCAACTGAAGTATCCCCACTGCCGAATGAACAGGGAGCACTATTTTAAAATTCGGGGTCACCCTTTTAGGACAGTGATGAGGAGATTTGTTTTCTCTCAGAGGGTTGTGCGACTCTGAAGTTTGGTTGTCGTCGGCAGCCTGCCCTCACTCAAGCCTCACACACTCATCCCACACCTCTCAAGAGACTGCAATACCCACATCACCATCAGATCCATCAGCCACTCACTGATGGGATGATGTGAGAAGCTTTCTCACTCAATTAAAATGAGGAATTCAGCTTGCAACTTAGTTAAGTGGCATTTTTGATTAACCGGCGCCACCCATTCCCAGAACATGCCGGATAACAGAAATTCTTCTGTACTTTAATCTTTAAGAAACCCTTTAGTGGAAATCTTTGCTAAATTAATATTTGTGTTACTAGATATAGAAATGCTAGGCATTAATTAAGCACACTAGAGTTGTAGAGATGCATTTTTAAAGCAGAGATTAAAAACACACGGAAATGTCAGACACACACTAGGTTTGTCAGCACCCAAAAAGAGAATAGGTTAACATTTGCAGCATTGACCCCCCCAGCAGAACTATAAACATAGAAAAATAGAAGCAGGAGGAGGCCATTCGAGCCTGCTCCGCCATTCATTGTGATCATGACTGAATATCCCACTCAATAGTCTGATCCTGCCTTCACCCATATCCTTTGATCCTTTTCGCCCCAAGTGCTATATCTAATCATAGAATCCCTACGGAACAGAAGGAAGCTGTTCGGCCCATCAAGTCTATACCAATCACAATCCCACCCAGGCCCTAGTCCTGAAATCCCACACATTTACCCTGCTAATCCCCCTAACTCTAGGGCCAATCTAGCATGGCCAATCAAGCTAACCCGCACATCTTTGGACTGTGGGAGGAAACCGGAACACCCGGAGGAAACCCACGCAGACACGGGAAGAACGTGCAAACTCCACACAAACAGCGACCCGAGTCCGGAATTGAACCTGGAACCCTGGCGCTGTGAGGCAGCAGTATTAACCACTGTGCCACCGTGCCGCCGCCAACGAACTGCTACATCTAATCTGCCTAATTATTCTGGCCAGAGGGTTACATGTGAAAGTGCAAAGGCATTGGCCGGGATTTTGGGGCCACCCGGCAGTGTGGTTTCTGGTGACCTGCCACTGGCCGCCGGCGGGGCTCTTCTGGTCCCGCCAAAATCTATGGCATTTTTGTATGGCTCACGCCACTGGGTAACCCACTGCGGGGGAGAGGGTGTCAACTTCAGCAGAACCGGAAGATCCTCCCAGCTGGAAAGACTGGAAAATCCCACCCATTGTTTCCCTTTACATATGCTAACAAACTGAGGTGTATTTGCAGCAGTTCCAGTACTTATGTATTGCATTAAAAAATAGTGGCTGTTAAATAGCAACATGCATACCTGCCAATAATTCACTTCTTTCCAGGAAACCCCTGGATGCACTGGCGTCACGTGGGTATTTTTCCTCTGGGGTTTTTGAATCTGGAATTCGACTTTCATTCTCAGCTATTTTGGTTTCTATTGTCTCAATGAGGTAGATATCACTGTCATTTTGCCCCATGTCCAGAACCTAAATGAACCGATGAAGATATTAAGGAATGAACAAAAGTCTTATTCAATCCAAGTTATTTTATATACTACAAGAGTATTTCAACATAAGAGGTTCCACAAGGGCATTTTAATATTTACAAGATGTATTCATGTGTACTGAATGTGAATCCCTGCTTCCTGATCTAGGCTGCTATTTTTGAGGCAAGACCGTGGCATGTTTCTGTGCATGCGTCTGGAGTTCCAGCACCCCTACATCATTGAAGAAAGGTATCCCCTTATGGCTAAATATTAAAGCTACGAGCCTGGAACTTCTGCATGCTTGTGTTTGATTTTTTAGAACAATTTATTTGTGCTCTGTAACTCATGTAATAGATTAAGGCCAGAATTTTACAGCTCCTCACACCAGTGGGATCTTCCAGTCCCACCGATGTGAGCAGAGATTCCAATGGCTCATTCCCACACAGGGAGGCTCAAAGATTCTGGCCTAAGTTTCCACTATCCTTTGACATAATTTTTAAAACATCACGCAAGGCAAAAGGATATTAATAAGTAATTTACTCAGGAACTGCCCTCTGTACCCAAGACTAACTGTTACTTTGATTAAAGTACTAACCTCCCAATAAGAACAGAGTCATAGAGTCATACAGTACAGAAGAGGCCCTTCGGCCCATCGAATGCAGTGAATAACTACATTAAATCTACACTAATCCCACTTTCCAGCACTTAGCCAATAACTTTTAATATTATGACATTTCAAGTGCCTATCTGTGTACCTTTCAAAGGTTTGTTATGAAAAAGGAAAAAGGTGGTCTGCAAAAAAAGGGTTTTGGATTGGGGCAGATTTTCTTAGGATAAGGTAGGATCTGCCCAAAGTAGACTGGGAGCAACTTCTTGTGGGAAAATCTATAGCAGAGCAGTGGGGGCTGTTCTAAAAGGAAATGGGGAGAGTACAGGCCAAATTGTGTCCTTTAGGGTGAAATGCAGGAGCAACATGCACAGAGAACCCTGGATGTCTAGAAATGTACAGGAATAGATAAAAAAAGAAAAGAGAGGCTTTTAGCAGGTACAAGGGAGCAAATCAGCGGAGGTCTTTGTGGAATATAGAAAGTGCACAGGGGAAGTTAAGAAAGCAATTAGGAAAGCAAAGAGGGAGCATGAAAAAGTGCTGATGGATAAGATTAGGAAGAATTGCAAGATATTCTATAAGTATATTAAGAGGAAGAGGATAACCAGAGAAAGAGTAGGGCCCATTCGGGCGTAATCTGTGTGTGGAGACGGAGGATGTTGGTAGGGTGTTAAACGAATACTTCACATCCGCCTTCACTTGGGACTCCACCTGTGGGGGGATGAGCCATTGAAATCTCTGTTCACATTGGTGGGACTGGAAGATCCTGCTGGCATGAGGAGCTGGAAAATTCCAGCCTTAATTTTTACATCAGTTACAGAGCTCAAATAAATTGTTCTAAAAAATCAAACACAAGTATGCAGAAACTCCAGGCTCGCAGCTTTAATATTTGGCCATAAAATGATACTTTTCATCAATAATGCAGGGACTCTGGAACTCCGGACTCATGTACTGAAACATTCCCACCTCTACTACCCTCCGAGGCAGTGCATTCCAGACTGCCACCACCATCTGGGTGAAAACGTTTTTCCTCAGATCCCCTTTAAATCTCCTGCCCCACACCTTAAAATTATGCCCCCTCATTACTGACCCTGCAACTGAGAGGAACAGCTGCTTCCTATCCACCTTGTCCATTCCCCTCATAATCTTATATACCTTAATCAGGTCACTCCTCAGCCTTCTCTGCTCGAAAGTAAACAACCTGAGCCTATCTAGCCTCTCTTGATAGCTCAAATTCTCCATCCCAGGCAAAATCCTGGTGGATTTCCTCTCCAGTCCAATCATATCCTTCCTATAACGAGGCAACCAGACTACATACAGTACTCCAGCTGTGGCTAACCAATGTTTTGTACAGCTCCAACGTAATCTTCCTGCTCTTATAATCTATGTCACGATTGAGTGTCCCGAGTGCCTTCTTAACTATTCTATTAACCTGTCCTGCCACTTTCAGGGATCTGTAGACAAGTACCTCCAGATCACACTGTTCCTATGAGCTTCCTAGTGTCCTGCCATTCATGGAGTTCTCCTTTGTCTTGTTACTCCTTCCAAGGTGCATCACCTCGCACTTTTCAGGATTACATTCCACCTACCACTGATCTGCCTATGTGATCAACCAGTCTGTATCTTCCGCAACCTAAAACCTTATTCACTATTAACTACTCTGCCAATCTTCATGTCATCCGCAAACTCATCTATATTGTTTATATATCACAAATAATAAGGGACCTAGCACTGAGTCCTGTGGTACATCACTGGAAACCACCCTCTGACTCCTACTGGAGATCAATTTTTTTCCTTCAGAATTTTCTCTAATAGCTTCCTTACCACTGATGTGAGACTCACAGGTCTGGAATTCCCTGGTTTATCTCTACCTCCCTTCTTGAAAAGTGGAACCACATTAGCTGTCCTCCAATTCTCTGGCACCTCCTCTGTAACCAGAGAGAAACTAAAAATATGGGTCAGAGCCCCTGTAATTTCCTCCCTCGTCTCCCACAGCAGACTGGGCTACAACTCATCCAGACCTGGGAATTTGTCCACTTTTAAGCCCACCAAAATCTCCAATACCTGCTCACTCCCTATGTCAAACTGTTCAGGAACCTCACAGTCCCTCTCCCCAAATTCTGTACCAACGTCCTCCTTCTCCCGAGTGAAGACAAATGTGAAGTATTCGTTTAACACCCTACCAACATCCTCCGTCTCCACACACAGATTATGCCCTGATGGGTCCTACTCTTTCTCTGGTTATCCTCTTCCCCTTAGTATACTTATGGAATATCTTGCAATTCTCCCTAATCTTATCCACCAGCCCTTTTTCATGCCCCCTCTCTGCTCTCCTAATTGCTTTCTTAACTTCCCCCATGCACTTTCTATACTCCACAATGGTCTCTGCTGATTTGCTCCCTTTGTACCTTCTAAAAGCCTCAATTTTCTTTCTTATCCATTCCTATACATTTCTGTGCATGTTGTTCCTGCATTTCACCCTAAAGGAAATAAATCCTGGACTCTCCCCATTTCCTTTTTGAAAGGCCCCCAATGCTCTGCTATAGATTTTCCCACAAGGAGCTGTTCCCAGCCTACTTTGGCCAGATCCTGCCTTATTCTAATAAAATCTGTCTTCCCCCAATCCCAAACCATTTTTTGCAGACAATCTTTTTCCTTTTTCATAACAAACATAAATTATACTATGTTGTGGTTGCTGTCACTAAGATGCTCCCTCAGTGCCACATCAAACATCTGTCCAGCTTTGTTCCTCAGAATTAGCTCCAGGACTGTGTCATCCCATGTTGAACCTTCTACATATTGACATAAAAAGCTCTTCTGAATACATTTCAAGAAATCTGCCCCCTCTAAATCACTACGACGATCCCAATTAATGTTGAGGAAGTTGAAATCCCCAAATGTAATTATCCTATTATTATTACTTTACACACTTCAGTGAATTGTCTAAATATCTACTCTTTTATTATCTGCTCACTGTTTGGGGGCTACACTCCCAACAATGTGACTCCCCCTTCTTATTCCTAAGCTCTACCCACAAAGCTTCATTTGAAGACCCTTCCAAGATATCATCCCTCCTTACTGTAGTAGCTGCCCCCTTCATTAATAATGCAATACCACCTCATCTTTTACACTCTCCCCTGTCTTGCCTGAAGATCCTATACGCCAGAATGATGAGCTGCCAATCCTATCCCTCCCTCAACCATGTCTCTGAGATGGCAACAATATCACACAATTCCATGTGTCAATCCACACCCTTAACTCATCAGTCTTACCTATAATACTCATAGAATTAAAGTAGAGACAATGGAATGTTATACTTTATTTTTAAACTCACCTCATCAATTGAAGCAGATTTTTTGACCATTGTGGTCATCATTTCATTTGTTGTAACTACCCTTGAGACAGCTAAGGATTCATCATTGGTAACAGTAAGCCCATGATCAGGGATTGTGGTATGAACATTCAGGCTCACACTGGTCACTTCAGTAAAATTATGTTTGGGTTCAAAACCACGTGGCTGTGAATTACCAATTCTGACTTTAGGAACAATGGGAATATCAGTGTCTTTTGAAATGGTGGTGGAAGATACAGGACCAGTCACTGTGGCTGCTGTTGTAGTTTCAACAACTGGCAAATCATGATGTTCTGGTCCAATGTGCACATGTTGTGTTGTGGTCATTTCGCTTGTGGTCTTAGCCATGGTCACTTGGCTTGATGAATATAAATGATTTGAAACTGTTGAAGGAAGCGTGTGATAAGTTGTATGCTCTTCATTGAAAAAGTTCTTCTCAAACACAATGCCATCTAAAAGCAAATAAAAATGGAACAGTTAGACTACTATCCATTTCTGGTGCAACATTGTAAAACTGATCAATTCAATATTTCACTATAATCTTTACTATTGTTTGAAGAATCTCTACAAATAAAGATATTGCTTTTATCCCACACGTGGAAGCTAACTAGGACAATGATAATTTATGCCACGATCAAATCGATATATCTTGCCTAACTCCTTAAGTATTCTTTCACAGGCCGTGTGCATCATGGACTTGGCCACCATTTGTTACATATGCCTAAATGCCTTTGAGAAGGTGGTGGTGAGCCATCTCCTTGAATCACTACAGTCCATGTGGTGTAGGTGCATCCAAAGTGCTATTACCCAGGGGCAGCAATATCGTTCTAGGTCAGAATGGTCTTTGACGTGGAGGGGAACTTACAAGTGGTAGTGTTCCCATGCATCTGCTGCCTTTGAACTTTGAAGTTCTAGAGATAGTGGATTTGGAAGTTGATGTAAAAGGAGACTTGGAGAGTTCCTGCAGTACATCTTGTAGATGTTGCACATTGCTGCCACTATGTATTAGTGGTGGAGAGAGTGAATATTGTGGATGGGGTGATAATTAAGTGGGCTGCTTTGTTCTGGATGGTGTCCAGCTTCCTGATTGTTTTTGGACCTGCACTCTTCCAGGCAAATGGAGAGTATTCCATCACACTCCTGATTTGAAGATGGTGTACAGGCTTTGGTGAATCAGGTGAGTTACTCATCGCACAATTCACATCCTCTGACCTGCTCTTATAGCCACAGCATTTATATGGCTCGTCCAGTTCAGTTTCTGGTCAATGGTAACACCCCAGGGTGTTGATAGTGGGGGATTCAGTGATGGTAATGCTGTTGAATGTTAAGGGGTGATGTTTAGATTCTCTCTTGTTGGAGATGGTCATTGCCTGGCACTTGTGTGGCATGAATGTTACATGCCATTTATCAGTCCCAGCATGAATGTTGTCCAGGTCATGTTGCAAATGGACACAAGCCACTTCGTTATCTGAGAAGTTGTGAATGGTGCAGAACATTGAGCAATCATCAGCAAACATCCTCCTTTCTGACCTTATGATGGAGGGAAGGTCATTGATGAAGCAGGTGAAGATGGTTGGGCCTAGGACATTCCCCTGAAGAACTCCTGCAGCAATGTCCTGAAACTGACCTCCAATTGACCACCTTCCTTTGTGCCAGATATGACTCCAATCAGTGGCCACTTAAAAGCCTTAATAGGGGCAAGGGCGAGTTTCCCGTCCGCGGCCATACCTGCCCCACTGGAAAATCCCATCCAATCCATGGTGGGTGGGATCCTAGAGGGAATCCTGTCAATGCGATTTCATGCTTACCCCCATCTCGAAACCCACCAGCAGAGCATGCCATTTGGACCAAGGAGAACAATGAAAGTTTGAGCTCAGGCCTAAGCTTGGACTGGAAGAAAGAACATCCAGGCTAAGCTTCACCTTTGCTAATGAATGTAGTTGGACATGAAAATTCCCAATCTATATGTGTTAATCAAAAGAGTGCGAAAGGGGAGAGAAAGGACAACGTGTTCTATCAGAGAACAAACTAGGTAAGGTCACTGAATGAGGAGATCCCACAGGAAGCTGGAAAATCCTTTTCTGTTAATCATTTAATTTCTGTTTTCTCTCTTTCCTGCTCTTTACAGGAAGTCTCAATGCATTTTCTTGGTATGCCCCCCACATGTTGGTGGCCCAGTCACAGAACTATACAGATAATATAATACATCTGCAAACAGCCAGTTGGATAACACTCAATCTTCCCTCCTTCCTTGTAGCAGCAGTTATGCTCTGGAACGTACCCAAACCTTTTGTCTTTGGGGTGGTGGTGCTGAGGGAGCGGGGGCGGGGGTGGGGGGGGGGGGGGGGGGGTTGCGGGTGGGAGACAGGGAGAGAAGATGACAATGGAAGTAACAACAACTTCCGGTCATTCTGTCGTCTGTAGCGTGTAATGTTATTTTGTTCCAATCTTCATTGGTAATGATTTTATAAAGAACTGACTGCGGTTGAATGTCATCTGCAACTGAATTTATCATTTTAAATCAAACACCAGAACCATTATTTGACACAATAAGGAATGCTCACCACCAGAACCAGAACCGGAATAAAGATCATCGTCTTCAGAATCTGTGCCAGACCCTTCCAGTTCATCGTCAGTCAAGCCTTCAGGGATTTTTGTTGGAGTGATAGCCTATTGCAAAGAAAAGAATATTAATATTGTGCATTTTTTTTAAAAAAGGGAATGTTTCATTTTCTCATTTGAAGATTATTCTCACAGTTTTTCTCATGTTGCTGCATTCACGTGGGCTTGGATTTTGGCTCTGATTTCAGAGTAAAGAAAATGAAGAATGGCCAAAACATCTTGGTTTTGTTTTATTCTTCACACAATTAAAGCATTACATACCAGTGAAAAACAAGTTTCATGGATTTATGAACAACAGTTTTCCTCAGAAAATCCCAATATCCACTTCATTCCAATGAGATAAGGGACTTGAAGTGGTTAAATCTCCTTTGAGGTTTTACATTGGAACAAGCCTAAATGAAGTACAATAGGCCAATCTGTTCCACAGTATTTACCACAGTTCAGTTGCAGACATTAAATAAACCATTTCAGACAAAGTACTGGTAATTAAAATCATACTGACTCAGCATGCAATATGTGTGGTTTCACTTCAAAACTAGTACCTTCCTGTTTACTGAATCATGTTTCCTTCCGCCTCCAAAACACACAAGAAGCTACATTGGCCCATCACTTTTTGGGGTTTGTGCAAAGGAGAGAGAGGGAAACAAAATAGTCTGATATTGGTTAGTCCTTAGTTTGATGTATGATTCTTCAGAACAGGATCCAAAACAGCTTTTGAAAAGAAAATGGATAAGTACATGAAATAGGTTACTGGGAAAGAAAGTGGACTGAGTGGATTGCTCTTTCAGATGAAAAGGGCACTAGTGCTGGGGTACTGACAAAGCTTCCACTTATGGCATCAGATGTAAGCATCAAGCAATTCCAAGTCAGATACAACTGCAGCTTCCACTGTTCTATTCCAGCTGCAGGCTTGTAGTAACAGTGAGCATCCTTGTTCATCTTCTTTCCTACACCATATTAACCAATTGTTCTTATAGGAGATGCGATGGAAATATTAAGATAACTTACAATATGCTTGGATGCAGGTTTGAGAGGGTGAATGGCTTATATCCTACAGATTTTGTTCCCATGTATACGATACAGCCTTTAGTTTGAAAAAAATCATGAATTTATTTTACACTCAAAACATTTTTGACCCAATTGGCTTGAAAACATAACATTTTTACAAATAACAAGCTGTATAACGCTAGGTGCATGTACTTTCAAGCTTCATCTGTGTGCACAAGCATCTAGCTGTCAGCAATGTGTTTCTACAAAACTGAAGAAATTTCATAATATTCTGACATCTTTACCAAGAGTTTCAAAACAAAATCATCAAATCTGTCTCAGAGGTTGACATGCTAACATCAATGCTTGTAAAATAAATCATTCCACTCGAGGCTTCTGTGAGCCCACAAAACTTTTTTAAAAAATCTATTTTATTATTTAGCAGATTATTTTATTTATATGAGGGGAGAGAAGGAAGACATTATAATCTGAAGTGTTTTTGGGAAGGTAACATAGCCTGAGAAAACCTACAGTACAAGATTACATTGCGCAGGGTACTTCTCTATTGCAGTGTGACGAACAGCAATTAAAATCATTTGATTGCAGGTTAAGAGGCTTTCATTTCTGCTGGAAAGATGCTACTGGAATCAAATAGTAACCTGTTCACTTCACTTTCACCAACCGCTTACTCCACTTCAGGTTCCCAGGGAGTGGAAGCCTATCCCAACAGACACCTGGCATTAGGTGGGATACCCCCAGTCTATTGCAGGGTAGTACCTTGTTCATATTATACTTAATAATAGAATAGGAAATCGACTGTCTTCCTCGAGATTATCTCCAAGATTGGCAAAACTAAAAATTCATTTTTGTACTCTTATTTATAATCAAATATGTTTGCTGGAGGCTGCCAGCTATCTATGGGGCAGTAAAGAAGGTAACGTTGTACATTATTACCCAAAGGTACTAAGGTCATCTACAACATTATTATCATGTCTATCAGAGCAAAACCCAGACATTGAACTTGGCAGCTTTCTAATCTGTGAAGCCCAGCTCTAGAACAGATTGTACATTTATCTACTAAACCTATCTAGGAGCAACAGTTCTACTTACAGAATGGCATTGAATATCAACACATCTCCAATGTTAGAATCAAATTACAGGGAACATTACATGGACTTTGAACCATTTTAATACCACCTCATGGCCATATATGAGTTTTGCATTGCACAGAACAGGTACTATATCCAGCACAATTCTGATAGAAACTGTCTTTTCAACTTAGGGACTTTGGGAAAACTTTGCAATTATAAAATATTTATATATATATATATATATATATATATATATATATAAAGGAGCAACAAATGTATGGATGTGTTGTGCATTAAGTATCACATTTTGAGGACAATACTTTACAGATTACCACCAGGCAAGGTTTAAGCACTCATTGGCAAATATAAATTTATAGTGCCTGATACCCCAAAATTAATTTTGTATATTGATACAAGGGGGGAGAAAAAAGCCTTGATTCCTAAACAAGCTTAGTAAACTACCCAAAGCAGATTATATAAAGAAAGAACTGACATTTTATTGGCACTTTCAAGAACTTGGGATGTCCCAAAAAGTTTCACAGCCAATGAATTATTTCTGAAACACGCTTTCTGTTTTAATGGAGGAACGTGGCAGCTAGTTTGCACACAGTAAGACCCCGTAAACAGTAATGAGACAATGACTAGAACATTTGCATTTTTAGTGGTGTTTGTTCTTCAGGCACTCAACATAGACCCCCAGAATTCAAAGCTCTGAAACAAAAAGTAATCTGGAAAGTGAAATTATATGGCCATAGTAAGAGAATCCAATCCTCTACAAACATTAAACTGAAATACATCAGACACACTGGGTCAATATATTTTATACCTTTTAATAATACATATACTTTGTACTCCAAACATTTTCTCCTTCTGTAAACACTATCAGTATAGGTAAATGGTAAGTTAATTGTGCCAAGCAAGGAGTGGCAATGGACTTCAGACTAAAGATTAAATCATGCCCTGATCATAGTTAGGAAAAATGGAGCAACAAAGGCAGCAGAAAAGTGAAGTAAACACATGAAAACTCACAGAAGGTCCAAGAACCAATTGAACTCCATTCAGAAGTACAGATCCCATTTTCAACATTTTTTTAATGGAAAAAAGATTTTTAGCCTGTAAAATCCATTCCACCAAAAAGGTAGTTACTTTTGCAGAACACCATGCGTCAGAATTAAAGTTACAGTGTGGAAACATTACCTCAATTTCACAATTCCTGTGACAGTGGAATCTCTGTTGGAAGCATTGAATCATCCCTTTAAATTCGAGAATGAGCTCTACTCTAAAATTAATGTTTTAGCATTTGGTGTAAAGACAGATAGAAATCCAACATACTGTAAACATACTGTGAACTGAAAACGTAGAACTCAACACCTTTAATTAGATTTTGGAATGTGATCACAAAATAGCGATAGGATTTATTAATCCATAGAATCTCTATGGTGCAGAAGGAGGATATTCGGCCCATCGAGTCTGCACCAGATCTCCAAAAGAGCATCTTACCCAGGCCTCTCCCCCAGCCCCCCCACCCTTTCCAGTATCTCCATGCAATCCGCCTAACCCACACATCTTTGGACACCAAGGGGCAATTTAGCATGGCGAATCCACCTAACCTGGACATCTTTTGACAATGGGAGGAAACCGGAGCACCCAGATGAACCCCACACAGACATGGGGAAAATGTGCAAACTTGATGCAGTCACCCAAGGACAGAATCAAACCTGGGTTCCTGCTGCTGTAAGACAGTAGTGATAACCACTGTACCATCGTGCCACCCAATCTAAGGATGATTAATCGATTTGGAAACCAAAATGTTAATTTGGCTCATTAACGTTAATTTCAATATTGCAAGGAAAATAAATTATTTCCTCACAAACACCTGAGTAAATTTAATGCAAGGTTTGCTTATTTTTAAAACAGAAACCAAACTTACTCTATTCTACCTGTGAAAACAAGGACACTCGGTACAAATTTCAGATACAAAATTCTTCACATCAAAAACATCTCCCCTAGTTGACAGAGATTACAACCGAGTTGAATCTTGTTTGTTCAAAGTTGGGTTCTGGAGATGAATGGACAACGCTGTAGCATGGCCACTGATCTAATATAGGTTGTCAACCTATCAGAGGAAATTGCTTAGGTATCTGTGGCAACAACTTGTATTTATGTAACACTTTTAACATGGTATAGCCTCCCAAGGATAGTAATCAAACAAAATTTGACACCAGGCTGTGTAAGGCAGATAACCAAATGCTTGATTAAGAAGGTAGATTTTAAGGAGTCTCTTAAAGGAAGAAAGAGAAGCAGTGAGCCTCAGCGATAGAATTTCAGAGCTTACGGTCTTGGCAGCTGTGGTCAAGGTCACCAAAGGTGGAGTGATTGTATTTAGGGATGCTCAAGAGACCGGAATTGGAGGAGCACAGATACTGTAGCGGATAACATACAGAGGGGTCAGGCCCTGGAAGAATTTGAAAATGAGGATGAGAAATTTTAAATTGAGGCATTACTTGACAGGTTGCTAATGCAGGTCAGCGAAATTTGAATGGGCAAACCTACACTAACAAAGTATGGAGAAAGGGAGGTCATGTTTCAGGTCAAGATGACCTTCAAAGAACAGTTCTGCTGAAAGGTCATCTCTCCTGAAATGTTTGTTTCTCCCCACAAATGCTGCCTGGCCTGCTATGTATTTCCAAAACTTGAACATACTGAGCAGGTAAGTGGCACTTGAAATTAGATCTTTGTTAATTATCACATTTACATTGCTAGAAATGCAAGATGCAGTCCACAAGGAGCTGAACTAAAATTATTATGGAACGAATCATAGAGCCATTGAGTCATGCCAGATTGAAGGAGGCCATTTAGCCCATCGAGTCCACACCGGTCCTCTGTCGAGTTATCCCGTCAGTCCCATTCCCCTGCTTCGTCCCTATAGTTTTCTTTCCCCCAAGAACCTTTCTAATTGAATTTTGAAATCTTATGATTGTCTCCATATGTACCTGGGCAGCAAGTTCCAAGTTATTATCAGTTGTGGCGTAAAAAGTTCTTCTTCATATTCACCATGCAGTTTTTGCCCAAAACCTTAAATTTGTGTCCCCAGTCGCTAATGGGAACAGTCTATCTTTGTAGATCCTATCAAAACCTGTCATAATCATACGCACTTCTATCAAATCTCCCCTCAGTCTCCAAGAACAAGTGCCAGCTTCTCCATTATAAGAAGGATTGGAAATACATTTTTTGGTACCCATTTTTTAATCAATCCACTGACAGGCTGCTTCCGTTTTGCTAATGTGGACTCTCTCATTTAAAAACAACGCAAGCTCTCTGGGCACATGGGAAATGTCGGTTAAAATTTAAACAAAAGCTGTAATCCAAGTTCACCTTCACGGATTAGGCACAGCTATTTGCAAGGTCAACATGCTTAGTCAACCACAATTTATGTGAAAAGGGATTCAGCAACTCCTCGATAAAATTACTGAGTAGCCCGATAAAAACTGAGCTCAGAATAAAATGAAAGTAAATCACACCATAAAAGATAACAAAAAACATAAGCACCTCAAATGTAAATTCAAGCTCTAAAATGTGAGTATTCACAATGGGTTAGTCAATGTCCAAGAGACGGGCAGATAATTTCCAGTAGACAAAGCAGATGAAAGGTTGTACTCAAAATATTAGCTTTGATCGGCTTAGTGATCCATTGAATAATCGAAGCTTTGTTTTACTTGGTGGGTAACCATGCTATTCCATGGTAGAAAGTTTGTTACTTCAAACAATTGTAAAACTCCATGAAAAAGTTAAAAAGCAGGGATAAAGGTTGGCAGGAAAATTACACGATCCAACCAAACCTCAACATATGCCTTAGTCCCTAAATTCTTTCTGCTCCATTATTCTGCCCAGAGTTCAGGTTTAAGAGACTGTATTGAATTAATCAGATAATAAAAGAACCGAATGTTTACTCTGCAAAGAAACATGAATGGAAACTTCTCATTCTAGAATCATGTGTAGATTCAAGGTGACATTAGTGAAGTAAAAATGTTCAATGTTTTATAATATAATTAGTGGCTTTCAAGTACTTTGCAAGATATTCAAATATAGCTTTAGCTGCTTGAAGGCAAAACCAAATCAGTGAAAAACAAAATTGTAGCATACTCACTTGTCATCTAAGTTATTGGAATATAGTTACTTGTGTTAACGTCAAGTTGACCAACTGCATTCTGATTTAGTTCCACTAATAGTCATTCACTATAATATACATGGTTAGACCAATGAATTCAACCTCTCTTTTATTCATTCATGGAATCTGAGTGTTGTTGGCAAAGTCAGCATTTGTTGCCCATTCCTAATTGGCCTTGAGAAGATGGAGTGGGCCGCCTTCTTAAACCATCGCAGTCCATGTGGTTTAGGCATATCTACAGGATTGTTCGGGAAGGAGTTTTAGGTTTTTGACCCAGCAACAGTGAAGGGAGAACAATATAGTTTAAAGTCAAGATGGTGTGCTGATTGGAGGAGGACTTGCAGATGGTGGTGTTCCAGGGATCAGCTGCCTATGTACTTCTGGGTGGTAGAAGTTGTGGATTTTGAACATGCTGTAAAGAAGGCTTGGTGTGTTGCTGCAGTGCTTCTTGTCGATGGTACACATGACAGGCACTGTGCACCAGTGGTGCAGGGAATGGATGTCCATCTTCAAGAGTTTTGTTGGAGCTACATTTATCCAGGCATGTGGAGAGTATTCCACCACACACCTGGCTTGACAAGTTTTAAAGTTATAACGTTTATTTATCAGTGTCACAAGTTGGCTCACATTAACACTGAAATGAAGTTACTGTGAAAATCCCCTAGTCGCCACATTCCAGCGCTTTTTTGGGTACACTGAGGGAGAATTTAGCATGGCTAATGCGCCTAACCACAACTTCTTTCGGACAGTGGGAGGAAACCAGAGCACCCAGAGGAAACCCACGCAGACATGGGGAGAATATGCAAACTCCACAAAGACAGTGACCCAAGCCGTGAATCGAACCCGGGTCCCTGGCGCTGTGAGGCAGCATTGCTAACCACTGTGCCACCATTTTGGGGAGTGAGGAGGTGAATTACTTACTGCAGGAATCCTAACTTCTGTTCTTGTAGGTTTATGTGCATTTAGTATTTACGTGGCTAGTCCACAGTTACATTTCTGAACAACAGTAACCCCTGAGATATTATCAGTCAAGTATTAAAATGGAGACAGAAACAGGAAACATCTTAATATCAAAATGCATGTTAAATCTCAGCTCTTATCAAGTTGACAACTAATCAAAGAAAGGTAGGGATAAAAACCAATCGGAAAGTCAGTAGGAAAGAGAAAGAAAACAATGGGGGAGCATCAAAAAGGAGCATTAAGTGGAGCAGTAGTTTTGATGGAGGTGTACACTTCAACAGTGATACTGATGCAACAATCAAACCACTATTGTGCTGAATCTAGATTACTGATGGAGTTGATTTTCATAATTACAAATGTAAAATATTCCATAAACGAGTGCAATAGAACTTAATTGTTTCTGTTTTGCTGTCCATTAATAGATGTTCCTTGATGTATTCAAGAACAGCAGCCTGGCAGTGTTTCACTCATACAGCTGAAAATAAGTTTTTCAGAGAAAATAATGATTTTTTTAAAAGGGTGTTTAATCTTCCACCTGTGGATAATCAGATTTAAAATCAATGAAAATGACTTTAAAAGTATACTGAAACCCCACTTGCTAGGTTAATGCATAAATACCGGTCAGTTTCTTAGTAAATTAGATATTTTTGACAGTAAAAGGTTTTTAAAACATGCCTGTGTGCCTCAGAAAATGACTGCAAATTAAAGAGCTTTCCTGAACAAAGAAACTAGATGGAATCTCACAATTTCAACTTGGGGCTGTAGTCAGTTTTATGGGCAAGGTTTGAATCAAATCTTGAACTAGCAGGAAACATTACAATAAAACACAAGCGCAAACGATTTCGACACTACTCGTGTATGTTGAAAATTGCCCGATCTTTTGTGCTGGTTCGGTTAATTCTAACCGAATTGTTCTGATAGAGTCATAGAGGTTTACAGCATGGAAACAGGCCCTTCGGCCCAACTTGACCATGCCACCCTTTTTCTTTAAACCCTTAAGTAATCCCAATTGCCTGCATTTGGCCCATATCCCTCTATACCCATCTTACCCATGTAACTGTCTAAATGCTTTTTAAAAGACAAAATTGTATCCGCCTCTACTAGTACCTCTGGCAGCTTGTTCCAGACACTCACCACCCTTTGTGTAAAAAAAACTGCCCCTCTGGACACTTTTGTATCTCTCCCCTCTCACCTTAAACCTATGCCCTCTAGTTTTAGACTTCCCTACCTTTGGGAAAAGCTATTGACTATCTAGCTGATCTGTGCCCCTCATTATTTTATAGACCTCTATAACATCATCTCTCAGCCTTCTACGCTCCAAAAAAAAAGTCCCAATCTATCCAGCCTCTCCTTATAACTCATACCATCAAGACCCGATAACATTCTAGTAAATCCTTTCTGCGCTCTTTCTAGTTTAATAATATCCTTTCTATAATAGGGTGACCAGAACTGGACACAGTATTCCAAGTGTGGCCTTGCCAATGTCTTGTACAACTTCAACAAGATGTCCCAACTCCTGTATTCAATGTTCTGACCAATGAAACCAAGCATGCTGAATGCCTGGGAAAATGCTGGGAAAATTCACCCCCTCAATTGTCCAGGTCTGAGTGATTCAGGTGAGCCATGTTGTAGCAATATCCGAGGTAGGTTAGTAAAGTTCCAATAATCTGGCTGCAAGGTCAATATCATTTGAAGGTGGGGTGCGCCACCAAAGCAATTTTCACAACAGTTCTAGTTGAGTGTGCAAATGATAAAATAAGCATTTTCCAACTGGTACTGGCATTTATAGTGTCAATTAATAAGCCACTAATACTCATATATATTCAAAACTCGACTCAGGACTGAATGGGATATTGAAGTTGTGAACAGATTGCTACAGCCTGAGAGAATGACTGAGGAAGGGGAATGACGTCAGTCAATGGGAAGAATCAAAGACAACTGCTTTGATCTTCTCAATGCTTTAGCTGGAGGAAATTAAGATCCGTCCAATACTGGGTGTCAGTAAAGCTGCCTGATGGATTGCAGATGAGGAGAAGTTTTTATGTGAGTTATAATGATCTGGAATGCATTGCCTGAAAGGGTGGTCAAATCAGATTCCATAGTAACTTCCAAAAGGAAATTAAATTCTGTATATACTTAAAAATAAAAAAACAGAGGACAGGGATTCACTGGTGTTTTTTTGAAGAGTTAGCACAGGCTTGATGGGCCAAATGAGCTCCTACTCTGCAGTATAATTCTGAAAGACGTGCCGGTTAGGTGCATTGACCCGAACAGGCAGCGGACTGCGGTGACTAGGGGAATTTCACAGTAACTTCATTGCAGTGTTAATGTAAACCTTACTTGTGATTAATAAATAAACTTTAACTTTAACTTATCTTTATAATTCTAGCAAGTGATCTGATATGCAGTAACCAATACAGGAAATTGACTGGTTGATATCACATTATGATATGTGTTTAAACTGATACACAAAAAACAATTTACTGGGAAGCACTAGTCAAATTTTCACCTTTGACATTGGTTAAATGAGTCAATAAATAGATCACTCCATAGCCTCACCTCTTCCTATCTCTGATATCCTCTCTCAGTACAAACACTCATCCTTGCCCTGCTTACCCTCCCCCTTCACCCAGCACTTGGCACCTGTGGATTAATCTTCTGGCCACCTCTCATAATCCGTCTTTCTCTAGCTCAGTGTTTATTTTTCTCACACCTCTAAAATGCCATGGGATCTTTCTCAGTGGTAAATAGTCGATCTATAAAACACAAGCTGTTGTTGAGTGTGCTCAGACTGCTGAATTAGGCTACACCCACTGGATGTTCTGACTTTGTTTGGAAAGAAACAATACTGAAGATATGTAGGCACATACCCAACATTTACTTACCCAGATGCTATGAACAAGAGCTACGGGGGAACTGAGCTATCACTTCTATAGGGAACACAATCTTAACACAGAATGAGATAGTCTTCACCCATAATTCAGAAGTAGCTATTCCAAAGTGATTCTGGCTATCCAATTTAGGTGAACATGGGTGTCAGTATTATGACTGGAAGTCAGCTCCTTCTCTTCCATCCTGTCCTTCCTCACTTTGTTATGGCATATATTACGAAACATCATTGGAATGAGTCCATAAGTGTGTAAAAATCTAAATGTGCAAAACAGAACAAACCCCACTCTAAGATGAGTATGCGGAATCCCTTATCTTTCTGATTGATCATGGTTTTTAATCTCTCTACACCTCCTTTCTCACTGGGAAATCAGACACTTTCTAACCAATCAGGTCACTTCCAGGTTGGAGTCGAGAGATACCTGAAACCTTCAATGGAAACAATGACCATTTAAAATTTGAATTGAAAACCTAAGGCCAGAATTCTCCGGCCTTGCCCGCAACTGGGATTTTCCGATCCCACTGCTGAGAGTGGAGATTTGGCTGAGCACCGAATTCTCCGTTCTCATGGTAGAGGTAGTGGGTATGCCAAACCACAGCCTAAATTGAACTAACTGTAAATATTTAAGTTAAATTTTCAGCTAGCAAGGGGGAGCGCAAATTTTATTACTTGTACTTCTGGTTTTCTTACAACTCGTCCTAGATTATTTTGTTTTCTTGTATCTTCAAACACCACAAGTATAAATTCTAACTTTATCTTTAAGCATCTATCTCTGCCTTGAGATACAGATAAACGTTTGGGAATATTTGCGCAAATTAAAAGCAATCGCCATGCTGTAATTACTTTCAGGTATCACGTTAACCTACATCTCCATAAGATGCCACTCAATCTTCATGATATGATAATATGATATAATATGGTACTAATACCCTATTTCTTTCAAATTTAAAGTATGGTGCTAATTTATCATACAAACAGATAACATGCACCTACACAGTTGAAAAAACCTAATTCCCTGAATAAAATGGCAAGAGTAACTCAATTTCAGATTGCAATACAGATTCTCTAAAGTTGTGAAATACAAAAATCGATCACTACCCCATTCCACACAAGTCATTTTGCAAAACTAGGAAAATAATTGACAGGATTGATGATGTATTTATTCATATTGCAACTGTAATATTATTTTACTTTTAATGTTCAGCTTTTAATGGATAAGAGATAATTCTTTAGCTGTATCAACTAGCACTGCATGTTGTACCTTTTATATGAGTATTATTCAAATAACTTTCACATTATTTCTAAGTTTGCTTCTTTGATTAATTAGGTAATTAGCTATCCCAACTTGATACTTAACAAATAAATTTAAGAAGTTTAAATAATAAGATAGTGGTTTCTTGAGGTTAACATGCCTAACCACGCACAGCACCGATTTGCCCCAAGTTTATTTTTAAAATTATTGCAGAGTTAGATTACTCATGTCCTGACTCCCCATAGCCTGTCCACTATCTATAAGGCGCAAACCAGGAGTGTGGTAGAATACTCTCCATTTGCCTGGAGGAATGCAGCTCCAACAACACTCATGAAACTCAACACAATCCAGGACAAAGCAACCTGCTTGATTGGCACCCATTTATATCCTTTATCACCAATGCACAATGGCAGCAGTGCGAACCATCTACAAGAGGCACTGCAACAAGTCACTGAAGCCCTTCTGACAGTACCCCCCAAATCTGTGACCTCTACCAACTAGAAGGACAAAGGTGCAGATGCACGGAAACATCACCACCTCCAAATTGCCCTCCAAGCCACACCACCTTGACTTGGAAATGTGTTGCCATTCCTTCATTGTCATTGGGTCAAAATCCTGGAACTCCTTCCCTTACAGCATTGTAAATGTTTCTATAACACTGCTGTTTGTAATATTTATTAATGATCTGGATGAGGGTATAGTTGGGTGGATTAGCAAATTTGCTGATGACACCAAAGTCGGTGGTGTGGTAGACAGTGAGGAAGGGTGTCGTAGTTTGCAGGAAGACTTAGACAGGTTGCAAAGTTGGGCCGAGAGGTGGCGGATGGAGTTTAATGCGGAGAAGTGTGAGGTAATTCACTTTGGTAGGAATAACAGATGTGTTGAGTATAGGGCTAACGGGAGGACTTTGAATAGTGTGGAGGAGCAGAGGGATCTAGGTGTATGTGTGCATAGATCCCTGAAAGTTGGGAATCAAGTAGATAAGGTTGTTAAGAAGGCATATGGTGTCTTGGCGTTTATTGGTAGGGGGATTGAATTTAGGAGTCGTAGCGTTATGTTGCAACTGTACACAACTCTGGTGCGGCCGCACTTGGAGTACTGTGTGCAGTTCTGGTCCCCACATTACAGGAAGGATGTGGAGGCTTTGGAGAGGGTGCAGAGGAGGTTTACCAGGATGTTGCCTGGTATGGAGGGGAGATCCTATGAGGAGAGGCTGAGGGATTTGGGATTGTTTTCGCTGGAAAGGCGGCGGCTAAGAGGGGATCTTATTGAAACATATAAGATGATTAGAGGTTTAGATAGGGTGGATAGTGATAGCCTTTTTCCTCTGATGGAGAAATCCAGCACGAGGGGGCATGGCTTTAAATTGAGGGGGGGTAGTTATAGAACCGATGTCAGGGGTAGGTTCTTTACCCAGAGGGTGGTGAGGGATTGGAATGCCCTGCCAGCATCAGTAGTAAATGCGCCTAGTTTGGGGGCGTTTAAGAGATCCGTAGATAGGTTCATGGACGAAAAGAAATTGGTTTAGGTTGGAGGGTCACAGTTTTTTTTTAACTGGTCGGTGCAACATCGTGGGCCGAAGGGCCTGTTCTGCGCTGTAATGTTCTATGTTCTATGTTCTATAACATATGGACTGCAACGGTTCAAGAAGGCATCACACTACCAGCTTCTCAAGGGCAATTTTTATATTATATTCATTCGTGGGACATGGGTGTTGCTGGCCGGCCAGCATTTATTGCCCATCCCTAGTTGCCCTTGAGAAGTGTGAGGTTATCCACTTTGGAAGGAATAATAGCAAAATGGACTATTATTTAAATGGTGAAAAATTACAACATGCTATTGTGCAGAGGGACCTGGGGGTCCTTGTGCATGAATCGCAAAAACTCAGTTTGCAGGTGCAGCAGGTGATCAAGAAGGCAAATGGAATGTTGGCCTTTATCGCGAAGGGGATGGAGTATAAAAGCAGGGAGGTCTTGCTGCAATTGTACAAGGTACTGGTGAGGCCGCAACTAGAGTACTGTGTGCAATTTTGGTCCCCTTATTTGCAGGAGGATATACTGGCCTTGGAGGGAGTACAGAGAAGGTTCACCAGGTTGATACAGGGGATGAGGGGGTTAGCTTATGAGGAGAGATTGAGTAGATTGGGCCTGTACTCGTTGGAGTTTAGAAGGCTGAGGGGAGATCTGAGGGGAGAGACATATAAGATAATGAAGGGGCTAGACAGGGTAGAGGCAGAGAGATTCTTTCCACTTAGAAAGGAAACAAGAACTAGAGGACACAGCCTCAAAATAAGGGGGAGTCAGTTTAGAACAGAGTTGAGGAGGAACTTCTTCTCTCAGAGGGTAGTGAATCTCTGGAATTCTCTGCCCATTGAAGCAGTGGAGGCTACCTCGTTAAATATGTTTAAGTCACAGGTAGATAGATTTCTGATCAATAAGGGAATTAAGGGTTATGGGGAGCGGGCGGGTAAGTGGAACTAAACCACTATCAGATCAGCCATGATCTTATTGAATGGCGGGGCAGGCATGAGGGGCTAGATGGCCTACTCCTGCTCCTATTTCTTATGTTCTTATGTTCTTAGAAGCTGATAGTGATCTGCCTTCCTGAATCGCTGCAGTCCATGTTGACCCACAATGCTGTTAGGGAGGGAATTCCATTATTTTGACCCAGCGAATGCGAAGGGACGGCGATATTTTCCAAGTCAGGATGGTGAGTGGCTTGGAGGGGAACTTGCAGGTAGTGGTGTTCCCATTTATCTGCTGCCCTTGTCCTTCTCGATGGAAGTGATCATGGGTTTGGAATGTGCTGTCTAAGGATCTTTGGGAAATTGCTGCAGTGCGTCTTGTAGATAGTACACACTGCTGCTACTGAGCGTCGATGATGGAGGGATTGAATGTTTGCCAATAAAGCCGGCTGCTTTGTCCTGGATGGTGTCAAGCTTCTTGAGTGTTGGTTAGAGTTGCACCCATCCAGGCAAGTGGGGAGTATTCCATCACACTCGCTTGTAGATGGTGGATAGTCTCTGGGGAGTCACGAGGTGAGTTATTCGCCACAGTATTCCTCGCCTCTGACCTGTTCTTGTAGCCACTGTGTTTATGTGGTGAGTCCAGTTGAGTTTCTGGTCAATGGTAATCCCAAGGATGTTGACAGTGGGGGATTCAGTGATGGTTACACCATTGAATGTCAAGGGGCGGGGGTTAGAGTGTCTCTTATTGGTGATGGTCATTGCCTGGCATTTGTGTGGCGTGAATGTTACTTGCCAGTTGCCAGCCCAAGCCTGGGCATTGTCCAGATCTTGTTGCATTTGAATATGGTCTGCTTCAGTATCTGAGGAGTCATGAATTCTGCTGAACATTGTGCAATCATCGGCGAACATCCCCACTTCTGAACTTATGATGGAGGGAAGATCATTGATGAAGCAGCTGAAGATTGTTGGGCCTAAGACACTATCCTGAGGGACTCCTGCAGAGATGTCCTGGAGCTGAGATGACTGACCCTCCACAACCACAATCATCTTCCTATGTACCAGGTATGACTCCAACCAGCGGAGAGTTTGCCCCCTGATACCCATTGATTCCAGTTTCGCGCCAGTTCCTTGGTGCCACACTCGGTCGAATGCGGCCTTGCTGTCAAGGGCTGTCGCTCTCACCTCCCCTCTGGAATTCAGCTTTTTTGTCCATGTTTGAAACAAAGCTGTAATGAGGTCAAAAGCTGAGTGATCCTGGCGAAACCCAAACGGGGCGTCACTGAGCAGGTTATTGCTGAGCAGGTGCTGCTTGATAGCACCTGCTCAGCAATAACCCAAGCAGGTTATTGACACTACATTGGGTGTGTAAATGTTTTAAAATCCCTCCATGTTCCATCAAGTTGATTAGATACACATTATAAACAAACCCATTAAAATTCATGCTCAAAACCAGACCGAGAATTTCTGAATTCTTTTTCTGTATACTTGCAAAGTGTTCCATGTGGTTTCAGAAATGGTATGTTTAAAGTCATATTACAATATTACCACAACAATAACTTCCATTTATATAGCAACTTTAACATGGTAAAATATCCTGAGGCACTTTACAAGAACAATATCACTAACCTAACCTGAGGCGTTGGAATCATACTGGGATTATATGCAACACCAAAAAGCAGAGCGAACTGCACTAACTGGTTTCCGTGGGGAGAACAGTGATTCAAGTGCAATCCAATATTTGAAAAGAATATTTAGTGAGCTCTTACTTCATTGCAATGGTAAAGGAAGACTGCAATGCTAAGGGTGCAAACATTTTGGTCTTTAGTCAAATTATTGCATACATAACTTTCCCTTCCTCAAGGTAAAGAGGGCCTACATATATAGTGGACTCATTTCCCCTAAGACAAAGAATGATTTTGCTCCCTCCTCCCCTGAAACTGCTTGGCTATGTCAAAACTTTAATAATTGTATTACCATGGAGATCAAAATGTGCATTTGTATTCTTGCAGCAGTAACAGCAGCTTTGAAGTCAAATACTTTATTCAAATTGCAAGCATAGCCAAGGGGTAAGATAGTTAACATAACATCTGGAAAGTAAATAACTTCATTAGCAGTCCAGCTTTGCCCCCTTCCTACCACACCCCCATCACTCCATCCCCAACCACCCCCATGTCCCTCACCTTCCCACACCCCCACTACTCCACCCCCACGCCCCCCACTTACCAACCATCCCCCAACCATCCCCCCCCGCCAACACACGCACACCTAAATCTTCATAATGCAATTAGTCCAAATTCCAGTAGCATGCAATACTGAATCAAAACTGTCCATCTGCACTACCTCAGAGCTAAATGTAATGATTTTATTATATAGTAACACCATCAGCTCCTCTGCATTACTAAGAACATTTTTAAGAAGGAGCAGGAGTACACCATAGGTTCTTTTGAGCCTGTTCTTCTATTCAATTAGATCATGGTTTAACTCCTACACCAATGTCATTTCTACACCCTATTCCTTGACCACCTCTCATTCTTCTAAACTCCAGAGAACATAGATCCATTCTATTTAATCTCTCCTCACAGCCTTCTTATCCTTGGAATCATTTTGGTGGTGCACTCATCTAAGATAAGTGGATCCTTCTTTAAGTAATGAGACCAAAGCTGTATTCAGTGCTCGAGGTGTGATCTCCCCAAAGCCCTGTACAATTACAGCAAGCACCACAGATTCCAATGATTAACGATTGCCTGTATAAGTACTATCTTTCATTCCCACTAGTGAACATTTGATTTCATCAAGAACTGGAGTGGTCTAGGCTTTTCAACCCTTTCCACTGCCGCTCCAGGGGTTCTGGAAGGGACAGAGCAGAAAAATCAATTGCGTACGTATTCCTTGAATCCTCATTTTCTTCATTCCTGGAGGGTGTGCCTGGCATCAAAGTCATGTACTCATTAATATGGGACAGGCAATGTAAAATATTGAAATAAGGAAAACACAGCCAAGATCACAATCCTCATCATTTGAACATTGGATGCCCAGGCTTCACATCAAGCTTTACAATCTGACCCTTGAACAGTGAAGATATCCACTGATGTTTATTCCCAGAGATATCTCCACGGCCAATCTGAGGGAGGCTGTGCACAGTCCCCAGAACGTATAGAAATGTTATGGGAAAAGAAAATGTTTTCAATGCCGTTTTCTTCTTTACACTGTAGCACTTCTTGGCACCCCATCCACCACCTTAAACATTCACTCCCTCCACCACCAGTTCACAATGGCAGCATTGTGAATCTACAGGATGTACTGCAACAATTCACCTGGGCTCCTTTGACAGCCAAACTGATGATCTTTGCCACCTACAAAATCAAGGGTAGCTGACCTGGAGCAACATGACTGTTCTTTCGCTGTTGCTGCATCAAAATCCTGGAACTCGCTCTCTATTAGCACCATGGGTGAACCTACGTCACACAGACTGCAGCAGTTCAAGAAGGCAGCGCACCACCACCTTCTCAATGGCAATTAGGAAGGGTAATAAATGCTTGCACATTGTCAGCAACACTCACATCCCAAAAATGAATTTGAACAATCATATCCTTTGCTGAGAACTCACCATCAGATTGAGTTAAAGATGAATAATCAGCAGTGTTGTTATCAGCATGTGATCAAAAATTCAGATACCTGTGGATCACCGAAGATACCCTACTCAGCAAGGTATCAAAACATTTGCTAAAGAAGGCGTATAGACATAACTGATCACATTTTCATGCAATTAACTGTATGACTATAAAATAATGCTTGCAATTTGAAAAACAAAAGTTCTTAGTGTAATGTCAATTCTCATTCCTTCACGTTATTCAAAAGATTTGCAGAATTGTTTTCCTTTTGCATAAAGCCTGAATACATTTATTTACACAATTAAAGGCAGGGTGTACTTAAACACTTAGAATATTTCTAAAAGCAATACCAAATGCAAAATCAGTCTAAGCTTGCAGTACTTGGCAGTCTCCTTAAAACTTTATCTTGCCCTAGATTCTTGGAGTTTTACTTGGAAGTGGCTTTTGCTTTGTTGTCAAAGTATAACTTTAAAGAACAAGTCAGAACAATTTCAAATAATTCTGTTGCACCAGACCCACATTTACACCTAACTATTCATTGACCAAAATGACCTTTCAGCCAATAGGCAAATCACACATCCTTTCATACAAACCAGCTTTGTCAAGCCTTTTTTTTATTCTTTCATAAGATGTGGGTGTGGCTGAGAAGGTCAGCATTTGTTGCCCATCCCTAATTGCCCTTGAGCAGGTGATGGTGAACTGAGTCATGTTCTTGAATCACCATGTGGTGTAGGTACGCTTATCATGGTGTGAGTCAAAGATTCTTTGAAGCCTTCAAATTTACAAAATTTGTAATTCATCCCGCAACACGGTAACACTCATAAGTTGCATTTGAGAAGCAATTGAAAATATAAAGGGAAGTCTGTATCTGTCAGGAATCGAAGGCTTTAAACTACATCTTCCCATTCCCATTGTACTTGCTTTTCATCTAAGAGGACAGAATAATTAAATTTCACATAGTCACCAGTCAACCAATGCCGCTCCATGATTTTTTTTTTGTGGAATGACATGACAAGGATTCTGTGGCATGAGGCTGGTTGGGTTAACTAAAGACTGCTCAGTAGTATTGATTTCTAATCTAATCAATTTCTAATCAAACTCTCAGATTGGCTGCCTCTCCATTTTGCCCCATCAATGGCAGCTGTGTCTTCAGCTATTCCAAAGACTGGAATTTCCTTCCCAAATTACTCAGCCTCTCCATCTTAAAACTCACCACTTAATTTTTTTGTTTCCTTATCCCTCTCTCTGGCTCAAATTGACCTTTGCATTTCAGTGCAATCTGAGATATGTTAGATGATGCTAAAGGCATTATATAATTGCAGACAATTGTCATTAAATGCCACATTCTCATTAAAACCTCAGTCCACTGCTTTTAATTCAATTTAGAGCACAGAAATAGACCATCTGTCCCAACTGGTCTGTGCTGGTGTTTATTCCCTGCGCAAACCTCTTCCCACTCTTTACTTCATCTCACTGTATCAACATATTATTATATTCCTTACTCGCTCATCCATTAATCTGGCTTTCCCTTAATTAGCAAGTCATCAAAGAGCAGGTCAGAGGCTGTGTATTCTGCAGCAAGCAACCCACCTCCTGATATCCCAAAGCTTTTCCACCTCTTGAAGCACAAATCAGGAGTATGATGGAATTCTCTCCATGTACTTGGCAGAGTGAAGCTCCAACAACATTCAAGAAGCTCCACAGCATGTAGTAAAAAGTGGCTTGTGTGACTGGCACCCCATCCACCACCTTTAACATTTACTTCCTCCGCCATCAGCGCATCTATAACTTGCAATTCCCAAACACCTGACGCCCCCCCCCACCACCCCGCCCTATACACTGATAAGCTAATTGTCATTACTTGATCATTATGGATCAAAAATAGTTCTCTGCTGCTGTTGTGTTGCATTTTGATTGACGGGCTGAAATGTTCTAATTAGGATTTGTGTTTAATAAAAAATGCAGAGACAATATATGGAAGCTTATTTCACTGACTGCTGTAAAAACATTCTTGAAGAGAGATCAACCAGAACTTCACCAAACACCATTATGCTAGCTTAATTACAGAGTATACAAGACCGTGCAGTCTCCAAATCTGTCATAGGATGACTTATGAAAGATACCAAGCCCAGTAGCTTCATGGTCATATAACCAAGTTACTTCTCATGTTGCAAAGATTCCAGAAACAATCACACTTCACGTATGCATGATTACAGTTTACCGCAGAAATTCAGGGCATGCTGCTGCAAGTGGGTCAGGCCCTACAAACGGTTACTTGATGTTCCTGTTAATGCTCCACGTTTGTACCCTAAGTGCACCTGCACTAAGAACAAAAATAGTCACAAGCCAGGGCCTGCTACAATATCCTCTGTTCTTCAGGTTGCTTGGCAACATCAGTAACGTGGAAATCTTGCTGCTGACTAACATTCTGATATTCAATTAGGCTGGGTGGATCGTTATTACAGCACTTTCTAGCCTACAAAGAGTTATTTTTGTTTCACAATAACCCATCAGCTGCCACCACCCAGTGACTTCAAAACCCATGTTCTAACTTGCACAAAGCTTAGATACACTTGTGTCACTTCCTCCAGCATCAGTCATAGACATCAGTGTTCTCTTAACCCTATAAAACCTCTGTGTAATGAGTGCTTGACAAGGAAACACTTCCATGTGTTGTCACTTATTTTTCGTTCATCAGCTGGGTGACATGGAAATATATTCAAAGCATCCATGCATTGCCGATCCAAGTTCCTTGCAACTGCATAACCAAGTTACTTGAAATTCCAGTCTGTGACTTACATCAAAATGTCAGAAAAATTGCATGAGTACACAGAATCCCTACAGTGCAGAAGGAGGCCATTCGGCCCATCAAGTCTGCACCGACCAAAATCCCACCCAGGCCCTATTCCCGTAACCCCACATATTTACTCTACTAATCCCCTGACACTAGGGTTAATTTACCATGGCCAATCAACCTAACCCGCACACCTTTGGACTATGGGAGGAAACCGGAGCACCCGGAGTAAAACCATGCAGACACGGGGAGAATGTGCAAACTCCACACAGACAGTAACCCAAGGCCAGAATTGAACCCGGGTACATGGTGGATCATTTAAAAATTGGTACAAATCAAGTGGAAATCAGTGTAAACAAATGGTTTTGGAGAATAATATGTTATAAGTGCTAAACGTGTGCCATATTCCTTCTTCATGTCCCTCATTATGTGTGAAAATTAAAGTCCATGGCGATCAAACTATCATTTATACACATTAGAACCATAGAATCCCTACAGTGCTGTCTGCACCGACCCTCCGAAAGAGCACTCTATCTGCCCTATTCCCCTGTCCTAACTCCATAACTACGTGCATTGATCATAAATAGTCCACCTGACCTGCACATCTTTGGACCAAGAGGAAACCGGAGCACCCGGAGGAAACACACGCAGACGCAGGGAGAGCATGCAAACTCCACACAGACAGTGACCCAAAGCCAGAATTGAACCCGGGTCTCTGGCGCTGTGTGACAGCAGTGCTAATCACTGTGCCACCGTGCCACCCATTAGGCACAGAAAATGCAATCACGGATGCCTTTCCATTTTTTGATGCAGGCCGCGTTGATGTCATAAAGATACATGGTTACAGGAAATATAATTGAGGTCTCTGAGGAAAGATATAACTGTTACACCAGAAATATGAGATTGAATAATTCAGCCCATTCAAAACTGGCATAAATTCAGGAAATTCTTGATTAGTATCTGGTGTTCACGGAAGGCAAAGCAATGTTTCCTGAGTGGCAGGGGATTTCAATGGGAATTCCACAGATTTAGATGGAAAATGGAGTAAATATGGGTGCAGTGTAGCCACAGGTATAAGTGACTTACATATAAATTTCCCCAGACCTTTTCATCGGAATTGGGCATTATACCATCTTTTGGTGCCAATTTACAGGAAATTCTGAATTCCACCAAATGCTGAGTTTCTGGTGGCTCAATATCAAGTGAAGATTGTCTCCTCACCGACACAACACAGTTTCTCCAAGTCCACAGAGCTCTGAAGCACAGATTATTGAACTCAAAACATTAACTCTGTTTCTCTCTCCACCGATGCTGCCAGACTTGCTGGAATTTTCCAGCACTTTGTGTTTATATTTCATATTGCCAACATCGGCACTATTTTACCGTAGAGCTCAAATGCCAATTGGCAGAGCAAACTTTGAATATCTGCTGGGCTGCCAGACAGTAGCCAGGTAAAAGTTGTACTGTTTGATGGAGCAAGTTATAGAGAGGCTGTCCAAGGTAACACCCCATCTATTCAACCCTTAGTCTAGAGAACTTAACAGATCCCAGTGAAAGTCCTGCCTCTAGGCTCCACTTGACTGGAGGGTCAATAATTAGCAATGTCCTGAAACACTGCAGATTTGTTGATGTGGTTCTTAACTTTCATTATCATGCAGGTCATCTTGGAGTCATTTAAATCCAAATGGATGCCAACCAACTGTCCTTGAGATTAATCCCTGACTGCTTGCTCAATTCAGAGGTTTAGGTTTAAACCCCGTGTGAGCAGATGAGCAGTTGAATTCACCATGAAATGGACGCACACTGTCACCACCTAAATTGTCAAGAAACCAAACTTTTTATTTTACAACTGCAATTCTTACTGATTATAAGACATTTTAGAATCAGCGGAATGAGTCTATATGAATAAAACCCATCTGGTTCACTAATGTCCTTTAGGGAAGGAAATCTGCCATCCTTATCCGGTCTGGCCTACATGTGACTCCAGAGCCACAGCAATGTGATTGACTCTCAACTGTCCTCTGAACAAGGGCAATAGATGCTAGCCAGCCAGCAACATGCGTGTCCCACAAATTTACAAAATAAAAATTAAATCTGGTGCATCCAGCCAGAATCAACACAACCCACACAATTTAAACAAAAAAGTGGGGCAATTTTCAGTTTCAGAAGGGGGGAAATTAATCTTAGTTTAGCTGGAGGAAATTGGTCTATTTTCGGGTCACATTCTTTACTACAGGTCACTACAGCAGGATTAGTACAGTAATAAGTCAAACTTAATGATAAACTGAAGACAGTACCTATGCAGAAGTTGTTACAATTCATGCTGACTTGGGGGATACATCAGCTTTAACAGTTATCACAGATGTCAGGTTAATGTTATAGGTGAGAACCAAGCTGAGGATAGAATAGTTCAGAGGGCAAGTGAAAAAAAAACAAGAATTAAAGGGAGAATACGAAAAGAGACTGGCAACAAACATGAAAGGGAATTTAAAAGTCTTCAATAGGAATATTAATAGGAAAAGGGTGGGAAAATAAAGAGTGAAATCAATTAGGGAACAAAAAGGGGATTTCCACATGGAGGGAGCGGCCTTGACTCATGCATTAAATGAACAGTTTACATCTGTCCTTACCACAGAAGGTACTGCCTCAATCATAGTGAAACAGCATATATCTGAGACACTGGGAAGGGCTAAAATTTGATATAGGAGGTATTAGGTAGGCTGGCTGCACTTAAAGTTTATAAGTCACCAAGACCAGGTGACTAATAGTGGAAACTGCAGAGGGCCTGACCATAATCTTCAAAATCTCCTTAGATACAGCTATGGTGCCACAGAAGGCTGGAGAACTGCAAATGTTACATTCTTGTTCAAAAAAGCTTGTAAGAATAGACCCAGTAATAGAATCTTAGTGGTGGGAAAGTCTTTAGAAATTAAAATCTGAGACAAAATTAATAGTCACTTGGACAAGTATGGATTAATGAAGGAAAGCCAACATGATTTTTTTTAAAGACAAATCAAGTTTGACCAAAATAAAAACAGAAAATTCTGGAAAAACTTACATAGGTCTGGCAGCATTTGTGGGGAGAGAAACAGAATTAATGTTTCGGGTCCATACGACCTTCCTTCAGAGCTCTAATCATTAACTCTGTATCTCTTGTCTCACACACACTGAAAACATAGAATCATAGAATCCCTCTAGTGCAGATGGAGATCATTCGGCCCATCATGTCTGCACCGACTCTCCGACAGAACATCTTACCCAGGCCCATCCCCATAACCCCATGTACTTCCCCAGCTAATCCCCCTAAGCTTACACACCTTGAGACACTAAGGGGTAATTTAGCATGACCAATCCATCTAACCTGTACATCTTTGGACTATGGAGGGAATCCAGAGCACTCGAAGGAAACCTATGCAGACACAGGGAGAACGTGCAAACTCCACACAGACAATCACCCAAGGCTGGAATCAAACCCAGATCCCTGGCGCTGTGAGGCAGCAGTGCTAACCACTGTGCCACGCACAGGTGTTGCCAGACCTCCTGCTGAGTTTTTCCAGCATTCTCTATGTTTATTTCAGGTTTCCAATGTCAGCAGTATTTTACTTTAATTTCATGTTTAACCGAACTTGATTAGGTTTTTACAAAGGTAACAGAGAGGGTTGTTGGGATAATATGATGTACATTGACTTAAAGTATCCCATAGCAGACTTGTCATAAAAGTTAAAGCCCATGGAATAAAAGGGACATTGGAAACATAGATATGAAGTTATCTGAGTTACAGGAAACAGAAACTAGTGGTAGAGGATTTTTTTCATAGAAACATAGAAAATAAAAGCCCATCAAGCCTGCTCTGCCATCCATTTTGATCATCGCTGTCTGTAAGTTTCAGTGTGTGGAGATGCCGGCGTTGGACTGGGGTAAACACAGTAAGAAGTTTAACAACACCAGGTTAAAGTCCAACAGGTTTATTTGGTAGCAAAAGCCACACAAGCTTTCGAAGCTCTAAGTCCCTTCTTCAGGTGAGTGGGAATTCTGTTCACAAACAGAGCTTATAAAGACACAGACTCAATTTACATGAATAATGGTTGGAATGCGAATACTTACAACTAATCAAGTCTTTAAGAAACAAAACAATGGGAGTGGAGAGAGCATCAAGACAGGCTAAAAAGATGTGTATTGTCTCCAGACAAGACAGCCAGTGAAACTCTGCAGGTCCACGCAACTGTGGGCGTTACAAATAGTGTGACATGAACCCAATATCCCGGTTGAGGCCGTCCGCGTGTGTGCGGAACTTGGCTATCAGTTTCTGCTCAGCGACTCTGCGCTGTCGTGTGTCGCGAAGGCCGCCTTGGAGAACGCTTACCCGAATATCAGAGGCCGAATGCCCGTGACCGACAATCACCAGGCAAGACTGTTCTCTTCCTGTTGGGGAGCACTTCAGCGGTCACGGGCATTCGGCCTCTGATATTCGGGTAAGCGTTCTCCAAGGCGGCCTTCGCGACACACGACAGCGCAGAGTCGCTGAGCAGAAACTGATAGCCAAGTTCCGCACACACGCGGACGGCCTCAACCGGGATATTGGGTTCATGTCACACTATTTGTAACGCCCACAGTTGCGTGGACCTGCAGAGTTTCACTGGCTGTCTTGTCTGGAGACAATACACATCTTTTTAGCCTGTCTTGATGCTCTCTCCACTCCCATTGTTTTGTTTCTTAAAGACTTGATTAGTTGTAAGTATTCGCATTCCAACCATTATTCATGTAAATTGAGTCTGTGTCTTTATAAACTCTGTTTGTGAACAGAATTCCCACTCACCTGAAGAAGGGGCTTAGAGCTTCGAAAGCTTGTGTGGCTTTTGCTACCAAATAAACCTGTTGGACTTTAACCTGGTGTTGTTAAACTTCTTAGTAAGTTTCAGGGCAATCCTCCATATTTTAAAAGGACTCAGGAGAAATCTGACAGTTTAAAAGTGGTCAACTCTGGCTGCTGGCTGATAAAAACCTCCCAGAAGGCTCGGCAGGACAAACATAACCTGTCCGTGGACTGTGCTAAGGAAAAAAGGTGTGAGCCCCCTAAATATGCAAGTGGCCAAAAAAGCAGACACACCAGTGATCTAATCATCAGAAGGACAAAGGACAGTAAACAGACCAGTAGGGAGTCAATGGCCACAGGAATCGGCCCATCCACAGAAGACATTGAAATAACGACTCACGGGGGGGGGGGGTTCAAGGCAGTTCCAGCCTTTTGTGTGTGGACTTGACTAAATTAAACTGAAACTGCCGGTGATCGAAAGCCCCATTGTCCTTGAAAATCACCTACGGGGGTAGGGAAGGTGGTTTGTTAAATTGAGTTGAGAGTCAAACAAGCAGGACCGAGCTCTCTTCCAGAATCGCAAGCTGAGAAGCTGACAAGCAGGACCGAGCTCTCTTGCAGAGGTGAAGACCAACAGCAGCCCAGTTTCGACCCTGCACTAAGACATTCGATCCGACCACAAAGGAACCCCTTTTAGAATTGTGAGTATCCCAGCCAACCTTGCGAAGCTCCCGAGGATAGGATAGAGGTTGAGGCAAGGGGAGGGGTGGTGTATTGTAAGTTTAAAGTTCAGTAATCTTGTTTTGAACTGTGTAAAGTAAGATTTTACTCCCATAGTAATCGTATAAAGTGCAAGTTTTATTCATGTGTGGCGGGGTATTGGAGAGGTTGATTCTATTGTTAAATAAATCACTGTAAGTTTTGAAACTTGTTTGGAGTCCGTCTTGCCTCTTGTTCTCTCATCAGCGCACTCTGGCGAGGTCACAGTTTCAATATCCCTTACCATAAATCCGGAGTCCAGAACCGAGGGTGATCTGAGCGATTCGAACCCGCTCACTCAAGGGAGACTGCTGGTCAGGAGATAAAAAGGACAGAGTCTCTCTGTTCTCTCTCTTGGAGACCTACTCGAGTGGAGTGGGTGCAGGCTGGCCGTTGTCCCACCGACAAGGGAGAGAATCACTCAGGCCTTGGTGGCGGTTCTGGGATGGCTGTGTGATATAAGTATCAGGTTACCGGTCAGGTATAAACGGTGAGCCTGGTTCAGCGCTCTCTCCTGCGGAGTTGACCCAGTGCAGCATTCCCCGGCCTTTGAAATTTCAAGGCCTGTAAGAGAGAGACACTCACAGCTATCGGCAGACCCCCAAATACCGGCCTGTGGGTGGAGTAAAGAGAAAGATCCCGCTACACTGATCATCAAATTCAATATCCTGATCCCCCCTTCCTCCATATCCTTTGATCCCTTTAGCCCCAAGAGCGATATCTAATTTCTTCTTGAAATCACACAATGTTTTAGCCTCAACTACATTCTGTGGTAGTGAATTCCTCAGATTCATCACCCTCTGGTGAAGAAATTTCACCTCACTTCAGTCCTAAAAGGTTTACCCTATCTCCTCAAACTATGACCCCTAGTTCTGGACTCCCCCACCATCAAGAACATTCTTTCTGAATCTACCCTGTCTAACCCTGTTAGAATTTTATAAGTTTCTATGAGACCCCCTCTCACTCTTCTAAACGCCAATGAATATAATCCTAACCAACTTAGTTTCTCTTCATATGACAAAACTCCTAACCCAGGAATCAGACTGGTAAACCTTCGCTGCACTCCTTCAATAGCAAGGACAGCCTTCCTCAGATAAGGACACCAAAACTGCACACAATACTCCAGGGGTGGCCTCACCAATGCCCTTTTCAATTGTAGTATAACATCCCTATTCCTCCATGCAAATCCTCTTGCTATGAAGGTCAACATACCATTTGCCTTCTTTATTGCCTGCTGTACCTGCGCGGTTTCGTTCAGTGACCGATGCACGAGAACACCAAGGTCTTGCGGAGTCTCCAGACTGGAGGAAGGAATATATTGGGGTTCCTCAGGAGTTCATATTAGGATTTGACTTTTCTTGATATATATTTATGATTTCAGTCTGGGTGTGCCAGGCACAATTTCAAAATTTGCAAATGATATATTGAGAACTATCACAAAGATAGTGATAGGCTTCAAAAGGACATAGACAGTCTAGTGGAATGTGTGGACACATGGCAGATTACTTTTTTTGCAGAAAAGTGTGAAATGGTATGTACCAAGCGAGGCAATATAACCTAAAGATTGCAATTCTAAATGGGGTGCAAGAGCAGAGGAACTGCACAAATCATTGAAGGTGGCAGGTCAGGTTGAGAAAGCAGTTAATAAGATGTACAGGATCCTGGGCTTTAGAAAAAAAGGCACCGAATACAAAAGCAAGGAAGTTAAGATGAGCCTTTACTAAACGTCTCAACTGGAGTATTGTTCATGCTTTAGGAAGAATGAAAAGGTATTACAGAGGGTGCAGAAAAGATTTATGAAAATAGTTGCAGGGATGAGGATTTCCGTTATATGAATAAGTTTATTTATTCGTGTCGCAAGTTAGGCTTACATTAACACTGTAATGAAGTTACTGTGAAAATCCCCTAGTCGCCACACTCCGGCGCTTGTTCCAGTACACTGAGGGAGAATTTAGCATGGCCAATGCACCCAACCAGCAAGTCTTTCGGACTGAATAAATTTTGGATGGAATAAATCTGAGAAGTTGGGGCTATTCTCCCTGGAGAAGAGAAGGCTAAGAGGAGATTTGATAGAGGATTTCAAACTCATAAAGAGACTGGTGAGCCTAGGTAGGGAGAAACTGTTCACATTGGCAGAAGGTTCAAGAACCAGAAATCACAGAATTAATATAAATGGCAAAAGAACCAAAGGTGACTTTTTATGTAGCGGGTGTTTAGGATCTTGAATGAACTGCCTGAGAGTGTGTCGGAGACAGTTTCAATCATGACTTTCAGTAGGGAGTTGGATAATTACCTAAAAGAAAAGGCATTTGCAGTACAGGGAAAAGGCAGGGAGGGTGGATCTTGCCGAATTGATCTTGCAGAGAGCTGGATGGGCACGATGGGTCAAATGGCCTCTTGTGTTGCAACCATTCTCTGGTTCTATTACTAATTTTGAAAACTGTATTGTCGGCTCATAGTGACACCAATGATGACCCTCATCTACGGATGTGTAACATACATATTAAAAAACAGATCTTTTACAGAATAAAGATTGCGATATTGGAAAGGCCAGGTAGCAAAAGTCAAACAGTACAAACTATATTAACTATCCCTTTGCTATTTATTTCCAGATCTGAAATTCTTGCCTTTCCAGATGTCCAAGAATCACAATCAGGGTTCAGAATGCAAAGGTGCATTAAAAAACACAAGAGTGAAATAAATCTGAATATTATACATCATAAATATTTTATTGCAGCCTTTAATTGTTAATTAACAAACATAGCAACAAACATAGCAACAAGAAGCACGAGGAGGCTTTTTGGCCCTTTGAGCCTGCTCTGCCATTAATTTTGATCATGGCTGATCATAGAATTCAATATCCTGATTTCAATAGTTGTGAATTGGTTAGCTGTTAATGACTTGTACTCCAGCCAAGGATTGGTAAAATTCAAGATTGTAAAAGGCTGCATCTTAATCTTGGAAATGTGATGCAAGATCAGGGTTTCAATTCAGCCTACATGTAGAAATGCAGATGCAGCACTTTAATATAAATTGCATCATAGAAACATAGAAACCCTACAGTGCAGAAGGAGGCCATTCGGCCCATCGAGTCTGCACCGACCACAATCCCACCCAGGCCCTACCCCCACATATTTTACCCGCTAATCCCTCTAACCTACACATCCCAGGACTCTAAGGCGCAATTTTTAACCTGGCCAATCAACCTAACCGGCACATCTTTGGGCTGTGGGAGGAAACCGGAGCACCCGGAGGAAACCCACGCAGACACGAGGAGAATGTGCAAACTCCACACAGACAGTGACCCGAGCCGGGAATCGAACCCGGGACCCTGGAGCTGTGACGCAGCAGTGCTAACCACTGTGCTACCGTGCCACCCATCGTTTAAAAGGTAACATTGCACATCTGCTCAGTCAATCTGTGATAAAAATCCCAAGTGCAATATGACACATGACAAACACACTAAACAAACAGCGGTGATCCTCCAACGACTTCCAAGTCATTTTGGGGTGGCACGGTGGCACAGTGGTTAGCACTGCTGCCTCACAGTGCCTGGGACCCGAGCTTGGGTCACTATCTGTGTGGAGTTTGCACATCCTCCTCGGGTTCCAAATGGCCTCCTTCTGCACTGTAGGAATCTATGATTCTTGACTTCGGAGTACAATAAAAACGGAATGGAGAATAAGTCAAACAAACAATGTGGATCAACACTTCTAGAACTACCTATCCCTAATCCTCCTATCCCACACTTTCCAAACATAAGCAGACACAATTTATCCTCTTCCATTCCCGTCCATGAACATCAGCATCTCCAAAGCAGGGAAGGAAAGTTGACTCGAGAGAAATCTAAACTCAGTGTATGCGCGGAGGGGTGTGAGAGAAGAAGGAAATTATTCTCAAAGCAATGTTATCACCAATAATGCATTCAGAAGCTTTGAATACAGATTTAGCTAAAAATGATTTGCCACATCCCTGTACACAATAGTAAGTTTAATAAAAGCAAAATACTGCAGATGCTGGAAATCTGAAATAAATACAGAAAATGCTGGAAAAGCTCAACAAGTCTGGCAGCATCTGTGGAGAGAGAGACAGAGCTGAAGAAGAGACATACAGACTCGAAACACTAAAGCTGGAATCTTACCACCGTTCACGGCGGCACGAATTTCCCATCCATCTGTATTGAACAGAGATTTGGCTGGGTGGCAAATTCTCCGACCTCACTACAGCGGGAGAGTGGTGTGAACGGCAGGTAAGCTCACACCGTAACTCTCTCCCCACAGATGCTGCCAGACCTGCTGAGTATTTCCAGCATTTTCTGTTTTGATTTCACAACAATAGGTTTCTTGCATTTTGTTCCTCCTCAGATATGATTTCATTACCTAGAGCTCTGAACTGTGTTTACAGCAAAGGATTATAATCCAAATATCTCCGGTATTAAAAGTTGCTTGTTTTTTTGGAGTGGGGTGGAGTTTAACTTAGAAACTTGGGGTCCAAGTATTCACACTGCTGATCCATGCTCCAAGTCAAGAAGGACGCTTGTCACCTGGCAGTACAGAACTTGAATATTACAGAAAAAAGATAGCTGTCAAAGCTTTTCTCTTGTACTCATCAGAACAAATGCAAGAATGCCAAATTTCAAAGGGAACAACAATTTGCATTGCATGAGAAAATGGGTGCTGAGGGTTAGCAAGTTGGCTCTGATTGGTCGAGACATGGTCATAAGGAATGCTGTGGAGATGCCGGCATTGGACTGGGGTAAACACAGTAAGGAGTCTAACAACACCAGGTTAAAGGTGCAACAGGTGATCAAGAAGGCAAATGGGATGTTGGCCTATATCGCAAGGGGGATAGAATATAAAAGCAGAGATGTCTTGCTGCATCTGTACAGGGCATTGGTGAGGCCGCAGCTGGAATACTGTGTGCAGTATTGATCCCCTTATTTGTGGAAGGATATATTGGCCTTGGAGGGAGTGCAGAGAAGGTTCACCAGGTTGATACCAGAGATGAGGGGTGTTGATTATGAGGAAAGACCGAGCAGATTGGGTTTGTATTCGTTGGAATTTAGAAGGCTGAGGGGGGATCTTATAGAGACCTATAAGATAATGAAGGGGCTGGATAGGGTAGAGGTGGAGAGATTCTTTCCACTTAGAAAGGAAACTAGAACTAGAGGGCACAGCCTCAAAATAAAGGGGGGTCGGTTTAGGACAGAGTTGAGGAGGAACCTCTTCTCTCAGGGGGTGGTGAATCTCTGGAATTCTCTGCCCACTGAAGTGGTGGAGGCTACCTCGTTGAATATGTTTAAATCATGGATAGATGGATTCCTGATCGGTAAGGGAATTAGGGGTTATAGGGCTCAGGCGGGTAAGTGGAACTGATCCACTTCAGATCAGCCATGATCTTATTGAATGGCGGGGCAGGCTCGAGGGGCTAGATGGCCTACTCCTGCTCCTATTTCTTATGTTCTTATGTTCTTATGTTCTAAAGTCCAACAGGTTTATTTGGTAGCAAACGCCACTAGCTTTCGGAGCGCTGTTCCTTCGTCAGGTGAGTGGGAGATCTCTGACGAATGCACCAGGAACTATTGTTTACTTATGCTTTGGTTTATTCAAAAAACATGCAATGTTTGGACATGTGCTTTTTGCCCACAGAGCACAGGCCCCTGCCTATGAATATATAGCTTCAGCATCATGTCTCTTTTTCAACGATACTCAAAGACAGTTAAATGAATTACGTGTGCAGACTTTGCAGTAAAACAACTGTGTCGCAGCTGACCTTGAAGAAAAAAGACTGAGTGATCTCCATGGCTTAGTTTCCTCTTTCTCAATGGCTGTTTAAATCTGGTACCAATTAAAGAGAATGCAGCAGCAGTGATGGCAGCAATCAGGTGAAGAGTCAATCACATTGAAGTATTCAAACTGCTTCCTGTGCAGTGTCCCTCCTTTCCACTATCCCATCATTGAATTTCAATAGGTTTATTTGGAATTACGAGCTTTTGGAGCGCTCTGAAAGCTTGTGATTCCGAATAAATCTGTTGGACTTTAATCTGGTGTTGTGAGACTTCTTATTGTGCCCATCCCAGTCTAACACCGGCATCTCCACATCATCATTGAATTTGACATTGCATAAATAGAAAATTAGCTTCTCGTGGTGAGTTTAGCAGTAATTATGAAATTAGAATGTTGTTAAAAACCTAGTTACACCTCATTTAATAAAGATAGAACTTTTTTAAGAGTTTTGACAGCGAAACTAATAGTCAAAACATTGAAGTTCTTGTCAATTCATATGATTTCCCATTTATTGTAGCCTTGAGCTGCCTCAACATCCTCTGGACAAACATAGCATCACTGATATTAACTCCTGGATTTCTAAATCTTCGTCAGCAAGTGTGGTTGCTGTCAGTTTCAGTGGAGTAATGACAACAAACATTGGTGGTTTCACCATCATTACCACCACAAAATCTGGCCCATTATATCTGTGCAGCTGTAACACTTACCCTTTAACAAGGAGTGGTTGATGATTCACAACTAATACCTGAAACAAGTTACTTACTGTAGGAAACCCACCCTTTGATGCAGTTAAAAATTGCTTGGATTAGAGGCCAAATATTTTACATTAAAACAAAAAGGGCTCCACTGTAATAATATTGGGCTGAATGTATCTGTAAAGATTGCGTTGCGGCTCTCAGATGTCTGAAGATTATTACATATAGCTCTAAGGTTCAGACAGTTTGCTCACGCCTGGTCTATGGTAATTGATGGTTCAATGAAATGTTGTCTGGTCAGGTTTGAAAACAGCATGGTAGATTTCAATTAATGTGTTGGAATTTTCTACAGAATCAGTTCAGTGCAGAGGAAGGCTGTCGAGTCTGCATTGATCCTCTGACAGGATATCTTACCCAGACCCTCTCCCCCGCACTATTCCCATTACACGGCGTATTTACCATGGCTAATCCACCTAACCTACACAACTTTGGACACTAAGGGACAACTTAACATGGCCAATTCATTAAACCTGCACATCTTTGGACTGTGGGAGGAAACTGAAGCACCAGGAGGAAACACACACAGAATGTGCAAACTTCACACACACAGTCACTCAAGTTCGGAATTGAACCCAGGTCCCTGGTGCTGTGAGGCAGCAGTGCTACCCACTGTGCCACCGTGCCGCCCTGAGATTTACTTGAGATTTTTTGAAAGTAGGGATATAGGAAGGAAACAAATTTGTTTAATTTCACCTACAATTATTCACTTCCTTGAAATAAATTGGATAAACTCCACAATGATGTGAACTCCAGCCAAGCAAGATAACTTAAATGGTCTTACTCTTTTATACTTTAACGTGAGTGTGACTGAAAATGTTGCTCAAATATAGCAGGTTTTATGCAACCAACTGAAGAATTTGCTATAATATTTTATATTGTTCTATTTGTAATTACATTGCTAAACAATCTCACTTTTTTTCCATATGAAGAATATACATTCACAGTATGGAATTTAGCATATGGAGCAAACTAGCAGGCAGAATAAATGAAAGATAAGCAAGATCCCTAAAAGAGTTGAGTTAACTCAAGGATGGTAAACTTCTCAGTGGAAAATTAGGTTGGAATTAACCTTTTGTAGCAGATTCAGCGATCAACAGCCTGACACAGCTAAATATACAGAACTCCAGATAGTGGGCTTTTGACCAGCTAACCTTTTAGGTATTAGTGTCACAAGTAGGCTTACATTAACACTGCAATGAAGTCACTGTGAAAATCCCAGGGTCACCACACTCCGGCACCTGTTCGGGTACACTGAGGGAGAATTTAGCATGACCAATGCACCTAACCAGCACGTCTTTCAGACTGTGGGAGGAAACCAGAGTACCCGGAGGAAACCCACGCAAACACAGGGAGAACGCGCAGACTCACACTGTTGTTTCCATGCTGTAAACCTCTATGACTCTATAAAGTTACATGGGTAAAATGGGTATAGAGGGATATGGGCCAAACGCAGGCAATTGGGATTAGCTTAGGGGTTAAAAAAAGGGGTGGCATGGACAAGTTGGGCCAAAGGGCCTGTTTCCTGCTGTAATGCTCTATGACTCCACACAGACAGTGACCCAAGCTGGGAATCGAACCCGAGTCCCTGGCGCTGTGAGATAGCAGTGCTAACTACTATGCCACCATGCCACCTGCTTCATTGATTAGACCTGTTCAAGGCAGCTCAGGATATTTCCATGCAGCTCTGGATAATCTTGACCTGAAAAAATCCTAGGTAGTGGGCAAGCTGTAAATTTTTTAATGGCATGAATTCCATAAGCACCCCTGCACACAGTTGACAGGATTACAATGGTGTGATATGATAAATGAGGCTGATTAGCATGCAGACTGTGTTAGTTAGGGATGTGATAGGAGTGGCTATAATAGAGAAGAGGGGAAAAGAGAGGGATTTAGTCTTGCATGGTGAACCATGGTTAAACAACATTACAACTTCTAAGTCATGGCTATTAGATCCCTTTCCTAAAACTTATATTAACTCAGTCAAGTGTATATACAAATCATGACCATATGTTACCGACATATTCAAAATGGAGCATTCAAATGAAAATCAGAAACTCTTGGTCTCTCTGTGGTCCAATTTACTTTTTCTGTTCATCATTCTGGTATCCAGATCTTCAGTCAACTATTTAGGACTTGTGCTTTGCTTGCAGCAATGAAGTAAATACTCCTTTCATATTAGCCACCGCACTCTTAGAGATTCGAAGTATAAAGTGGAAGAGGTTGCCCCCAGCAATTGTTAACAAGAAACAATTTGAAATATAAGCATTTAACTTAAATTGCTTTACTTATCGATGATGCCAAATAAATAGCTCAGATTACTTTACATTGTGAACATGATTTGATGCAACAGCTGACTAAAAGTATTAATTTACACTAATCTACGATAAATCTACCAGAGCGCAGAAGTCAGAATTAAAAGCATTTTTTCACTAAAGGTGTGTTTAGTTTTCTAATCCAATAGAAGCCAAATTTAATTGAAAATAATAGGCAGCAGGAAGTACTGGAATCTAAAATAAGTGAACAAATGGGTTTCTTGTACCGCTGGCTTCAAAAATATGACGAGATGTTAATGCTTATCACAAGATCTGCCACCTAGTGGTAGATTTACAAAATCATTGTCTCTTTCTCCCACTTTGAGATAGAACCATATAAGGGCTTCCTTTGAGATTATTGCTTCACCTCTCATTGAGTGCTAGATAATGCAAAGTCAATTCAAAGCTGCTACACATGCCAATTGCCCCCCCCCCCCCGCCCCCCTCCATACCCCCTCAACAAGCCCCGCCAACATCAGCAACATCTAATTTTATAGATCTGGCTTTAATTACATGGTAACAGATGTCAATTGGCTAATAACAATCAACTGCATATAAAAGTAATTGTACAATAGCAAATTATTACAAGAGTGATAATGGCATCTGAAAAGCAAAGTATGAAAACAAGCAACTAGATTACACTAACCAAAGAATGGTGTGAATATATGGATTGATTTACAGTGGTGTTAGGCTTTGGATTTGTTACAGCACAAGACTTTATAAAGAGATAGAAATGCCCCATGTTTAATTTAATGCATTCACAATTTTCTAGCTTGTATCCCCTAGTTTAGTGAAAAGCAGATGTTGTATGCTGAGGATGCCTTTATCCAGATCTATTGCTGGTGCGATGCAATTTCCTGAGCTGACTGCATACCTAGGTGAAATTCATACTGTAAAATCAGTGGTGATTTTGACATCACCCTGAATCATTTTAGTTGCAAAGCTGCTTCTTTTTTAAAAAATTAAAGATTTCTGATATATGTGAGGAACTGAATCATGTTGTACCTTTGAATAGAAAAGTCCAGTCTATTTAGAAAAAATAATTTTAACATATTCTCAATCCTCCTGATAGTATATTGGGGACCATACAGGTGGTTCTCAGTGCCTTTTGCAGGCCTGTACTTTCATATGCTCCAATGTGGAAGGTACTAGGAATTCAGTTCCTCAAAACATGCAGTCCCACTTCCTTCCATCCAGGTTTCAAGGTTATAATATTGTTGCCACAACAGGTGCTGTTGAACAAGCTCTAGGCAAGTATGAACAGGCAGTGCAGGTTCATTTAAGCACTCACCATTTAAACAAAATGGTTACCAAGACACTGTAAAACTAAATCAGAAACAGAAAATTCAGTACACTCAGTAACTGACCTCAGATTTAAGAACACTCCACAGTCAGTCAAAAAATAAAAGACCATCTATCTGTTTTATCAACTACCCTGAACGCAGGACAGCATCCCCAACTGTCCATTTCCCTCACCTTATTTTTGGGATTTCATAAGTACTGTACTTAAGCTTATCATATGGATTTTTGATTCTTTATGCTCTATTACAATCCTTGCACACAGCAGAACAAAAGGAAACCAAGAGATTTTGATGGATTAGTCAGAGATAGCAGTAGATGTTTTAAACCACTGAGCCTTCCAATCCGCCAATATATATATATTTTTGTCTGATAGTTATGGTTCAAATCATATCGAACAATACCAATTTGAATAGGTACAGTTCCTTTAATAAAATAGTTGGAAGTAACAATCTAAGGATAAAGGGATATCAACTGTTTAAAAGAGACTTGGATGAAGTTGCCAGATTTGCTGACGACACAAAGGGAGAAAAATAAGTTGTGAAGTGGACATAAGGAGACTACAAAAAGATACAGATAGGTTAAGTGAATGGGCAAAGTTCTGGCAAATGGAGTATAATGTGGAAAAATGTGAAGCTGTCCATTTTGGCAGGAAGTATAAAAATGGAGCATATTATCTAAATGGTGAGAGATTGCAGAACTCTGGCATGCAGAGATTTGGGTGTCCTAGTGCATGAATCACAAAAGGCTTGTATGCAGGTACAGCAAGTAATTAGGAAAGCTAATCAAAGTTATCATCTATTATGAGGGGAATTGAATATAATGGTAAGGAGGTTATGCTTCCATTGTACAGGGCACTAGTGAGATCACATCTGGAGTACTGTGTACATTACTGGTCACCTTATTTAAGGAAGGATATACATATGTTGTCTTATGAGGAAAGGTTAGACAGGCTAGATTTAAATCTGCTGGAGTTTGGAAGAGTAAGAGACAACTTGATTGAAACATATAGGATCATGAGGGATCTTGACAGGGTGAATGTGGAGAAGATGTTTTTTCAAAGGAGAATCCAGAAGTGGGAGTCACTATTGAAAACAAAGAGTTGCCCATTTGAAAGAGAGAGAAGGCAAAATATTTTTCTATCAGAGAGTCGAGCGTCTTTGGAACTCTTTTCCTGAAAAGATGGTGGAAGCAGAGTTTTGAATATTTTTAAGGCAGAGATGGATAGATTCTTGGTAAGCAAGGGGGTGAGGTTATCAGGGATAGGCGAGATGCAGATTTGAGATTACTATCAGATCAGCCATGATCTTGTTAAATGGCGGAGCGGGCTTGAGGAATTGAATGGCCTACTTGGCTCCTTGTTCGTATTTTGTAGTTGGCAGCTCCTCAAGACAAATTAAAACATTCTGTAGAGAAAGACATGCCTGAACTTTACATATTTTTGAATGGTTAGGACATGTATGCCCCCATTACATGTAATGATTACACAAAATAATACTTTGGCTTCTTCCAAAACTTGCAGTTCTCCTTCTCATGTGCTGCAGGGATGGGCATTTAGTGCTACACCAAAATCCCATAGAATCCATAGAATCCCTACAGGCAGGAGGCCATTTGGCCCATCGAGTTTGCACCAACCACAATCCTGCTCAGGCCCTATTCCCGCAACCCCACATACTTACCTTGTTAATCCCCCGACACTACGACCCCAACAGACACGGGGAGAACATGCAACTTCACACAGATAGTGACCTGAATTGAATCCAGATCCCTGGCACTGTGAGGCAGCAGTGCTAACCACTGTGCCACCATGCCGCTGTACAGAACACAGTGGCAAAGCCAAATGGACCAATTACCTACCCCAACACCTCTCACCAACACCCCCCCCCCCAATCATTTTGAGGCCAGCAATGTGACTCTAGAAGAACTCCTCTATTTTGCTCTCTTTTTCTCTGTGCTATACCACCTGGCTCAGTCTGCAAGCCCGCACAGCCCACAGGTACAACCTGGGTACTTCAGCATTCCCCATTTCCTGTTCAGTCTACCTCCTGTCAAGTCGGTAAATCTTGAGTTTGGTTCCTCCTCCTCCTCCTCCTCATGCCACCCCCACCCAGTTTACCAACCAAAGATCTGCCAGTGCCCAATGTCCACGATGGGGTAACCTGCACATGTGCACATGGCCACGTCATGCCTGCACATACCATTTCCATCACATTAACTGGTGATGTGATGTCTAACTGAACTTGCCTTTGGGAATGGTGAACCCACTCCCCCATTTCTAAAGGAAAAGTTTGATCTACTGGGATAATCTGGCATTTTAAAACTGTTGGTAAATGAAAATCAGCTTAGATGCTTTGTTTTATTTATCCTACTTACAAGACATTATTTTCTAAGTTTCGTATCGCAATAGATCAACTGACGTCACGGGAGGGTCCCATTCAGAATAAAATTTGAGTGACATTTAATATTCCAGGTGAGATTCCAGATGTGTCTCACACAGGTTAGGCTCAAGCTGTATGATTTCATTAAGAGTTGAGTTTAGATGTGTTCACAGTTCAGCATAACTCAGTTAATTCGAGAACATCAAAGCAAGATGTATTCTTTAATTACAGATTGGACATTTTTGACTGGCACAAAATCTTAACAGGATGAGGCCGATTTTAGGAATTAGAAATTTGCAAAACGCTGATAACCGAGCATTAATCTTTAATTTAACATTAGCTCATTGTGTGCTCGTGTGTCTCGGTATGTGTGTCTTGTCTCCTCTATGTGTGAATGTGTTTCCAGCTATGCATGTTTCTCTCCCTGTCTGTTTGTTTGTGTATGTGCGCTTCCCTGTCTGTGTAAACTAAACTAAACTTCCCCAGTGCACTTCCCAGATCCGTCTCGCAATCCGCAGGTTAGCCGAAGGGAACTCCGCAATCCCCAGACAAGAACATATTCGTGGATATTGCTTTAGAGACAACACTGAAATCAAACCGAACTCTGTACTTAGTATCGGATCTCTACAAGGAGATTATATGGCTGAGGGCTACGAAACCAGATACTTCTTTTGCAAGTTAAACACTTTTGTTTTCTCCCACTTTGATCCAGAAGCGAAATTATTCAAGTGTATGCATTACCTATTAGAGTTTAATCACTTTCGATCAAATACCATATTTTATCAAAATAGTTTAGCAAAATACAAAGCTCACCAGCAGGACGAAAGGAAATCCCATGGCCAAAAGAAATGTTAGGCTGAAATGAGGCGTCTTCATTGTGGTATATCTTTTTCTGTCACTCCCAGCAAGTGGAAGCCCCTCTCGACAATTGTGAAGCTGCCTCCAACTGAGCTAATCTCACTCAACTCCCGACTAATGTAAGTTCCCAGCTCCCAGCGTCACCGCGGAACACTCAACCACTCACACTACACTGAATAAGATAAGTACTAGCCTCCAGCATGCCTGACAAAGTGTATTAGTCATGTACGTAGGTAATTAAACGCCTTCATTCATTTTACTAAAAACTCCACTTGTCTGTGCAGGATACTAGTAATATGGCATTATTATTTAAGTTTATGATTTTCCTTTTTTCGGTTTAGTGCCCATTTTTGTTTGCATCTTTTAGAAAAGGCACTCACTTAACTCTGCTAAAGCTAACACAGCAATGATAAAGTGCAACAATGTAACTGTACCTGAACCAAATTCAATGGCAACTTATCAATCTTTTTCGGAGAATGAAAGATAAGCAATGCAGTAGTATTCTTACCCTATAGCTGGCGATAGATGAATCATATCACTAAACATGGTATTGCCCATGCCGCAGAGGAGACACCCTGGGAGAGTAGGATTCACTGTATTTACTGCTTTGTAGACAAAAAAATTAAAGATGTTGGAAATACTCAACTGGTCAGGCAGCATCTGTGGAGAGAAAAACAATTGATGGGGGCGATCTTACCAGAATTTGACAATGTGTTGGCTCCAGGGAGAAAAATGGAGTGAATGACACCAACAGCTCCGGCATAGCTTCTGAGCGAATCTTGAGCCCGATTAACTAAAGTTTTTATGGCCACGAGAATCACACCACGCCACGCTCGCAGCGGCCTGCCTCTGCTTCACCCAACCCGGCTCAACGTAATCACTGTAATCCTGGGGGAGCGCCATATAAACTGCTCCCAGCACTCTCTGTGTGGAGTTTGCACCTTCTCACCGTGTCTGCATGGGTTTCCTCCGGGTGCTCCGGTTTCCTCCCACAGTCCAAAGATGTGCAGGCTAGGTGAATTGGCTAAACTACCCCTTAGTGTCAGGGCGATTAGCAGGGTAAATACGTGGGGTAACGGGATAGGGCCTGGGTCGGGTTGTTGTCAGTGCAGACTCAATGGGCCGAATGGCCTTCTTCTGCACTGTAGGGATTCTATGATTCACTCATTCCCGATCTATTAAAGGAGATGGCAGCCAGGAATCCCGCTCCGTGTTTCTCGGAGGGAACCCTCACCAGAATGCTGGATGGAGTGGAGCAGAGGCATGATGCACTCTACCCCCACTCCCGAAGGCATCAAAACCCCATCTCAGATACAGTGGCAGCCCTGATGAGTGACAGCTCACTGCAAAGATGGGGCAGCAAGAAGATGAAAGATCTTCTTCACTCAGCCAAGGTAAGTGAGCCTCAAGCAGTATTTTTCTGTACCCCCTCGCACACCACTCACACCTTCAACTTCATCTCTCACCCAGGAAGCTCCTTCCCCCCCAGTCACCATGTTCCCCCTACTCGCTGCCATGCTCCTCACACTCCAGCTCCCACTCAAGGCCCACACCTGCCACACAGTGCCGGATTTAGACTTGGTGAGGCCCTAAGCTATATAAAGCTTGGAGGCCCCTTGTTAAAACGTTACACCAAAAGGTCTCACAAAGATACGTACCAAAACAGGACCTTGGGTTGCCACAAAAAAATTGAAAACATAATTATGCCTTTTAATTATTTAATAGCAAGGTATTTAAAGTGAAAAATACAAATTATTTTCAAATGAATGCATTTACTAATTACATATTTATCATTTGGCTGGCTTGAGCTCTCTCATAGATTTTGGTAATTTTGGTAATTTTTTGAGTTGCTCTTCAAGCTGGTGCTTTCTTTTTCTTTTCTGGTATCCGCTCTTAAATGTTCTCTTCATTGTAAACCTTCTGAAATTTTGTGAGGCCCCTGCGGATTGTGAGGCCCTAAGCTGTAGCTTGTTTAGCTTATGCCTAAATCCGGCACTGCTGCCACATCTCATCACCACCTTAAATGTCAACACTGCTGCCTACACGCTTCACTATCTGTGTCATTGCAGGACAAACTCAACAACGACAAGCGTGAGGAAGCACGTCCAGCCAGAGTAATGCCGGAGCTCAGAACCCTCACACCATTTGAGGGAAGAGCCCCCGAACTGGCTGGGGAGGAGGAATAGTGCGTCTGCGTTGCTGGTGAAATGGGGGCAGCAGACAAAAGTAAGAATCCTCAAGACACGCAGTCATCTCCAAGTCTCAAGTGATTAATCAATGTTCCCTCACTCACCCCTTTGATGCACTAATGCCATCGCCCTTCTCTTGTGGGAAAAACAGCTGAGCAGCCCAGACCATCCTCACAGCCCTGGACCCTCTGAACACAAGCAGTCCTGAGGAAGACTTCTCAGATCCCACTGTTGAAGATGTATCACATTGTCACTTATACCCAGCACCAGCGCAGATACTCACACCTCGGTAGACAGGCTTCTTGGTCACACACTGGCGAACACCTCACAGCTGTAGATCCACAGTAAATGGAAGCAGGAATGTCCCAGGGAACCTGCAGTAGGAGGGATGTCAGAGCCCAGGACTCTGCTGGGCTCCTGGTCGATGACATGCCCCTGGGTCCGGTCATCCCAGAGCTGATGGGATGACAGGATCCCTCCTCAGACTGCAAGGCCGACTGGAGGAGTCCCATCATCCTCAATGAGGCCAACACTGAGGTGGTGTCTGCAGTGGAGAGTTTGGGTGGGACATGCACTCCATGGCAGGAAATATCTGCACCAAGGTTCAGCTTATGACCCCCATTTCTGAGGGTATGAACTCCATGGTGCAGGTCTTGGACAGCATGGTGCAGGTACTAATAGGAATCCACGAGTGTCAGTGCCAGAAGATGGTGGGAATTCTGGATCTCACTCCAGCTGCCCCTCTATCCCATGGAGGACCACCAGGCCCATCAGGTATCCAAAGGGATGAGGAGAGTCTGGTGCACAGCCCGGAGCCTTCCACCAAGGAATCCCTGGGAATGTCCAACCTATCTGAGTCCCCCCTTCTTGTGAGTGACACTCCTTCAACCCCACACACTGAGGAGGGCAGCACTGCAATACCCAAGCTACCTGAAAACAGGCCAGGGCCCGAAAGATCCAGGAGCCCCCCAGGGACGCCAATCAAGATCGTCTCAGGCAACAGGGTGTGGAGTCAGCGGGCCTCCTCAGCCTCAGCTGCTGATTCTGGGCAAGCACCTAGACATAGTGGGAGGGTAAGGAAGAGTAAGAAATGATAGGCACCTAGTTGGCACAAGTGAAAGTAGATGTAAGTGTTGAGAGGTCACCACTGTATATAGTTAGAAATAGTAAATCACTCGATACCCTCACAGAGCCTCCCCCTGCCATTTCATACTGCCAAGCTCGGCAGACCCACGCACACACTCAGCGCTTCATTCCTGTGGAGTGTGAGAATGCCTGTGCTATGTCTCTCCCACACTGAGGACAGAGTAAAGAAGGCCTGCCGTAGGCCACCCTTCCCTTCCCCCACCCCCATCTCCCTCCCCACCACCCCCCCCCAACCCCTTGCCACCCTTCTTGAAACCCTATTAAAGGAAGGAGCAAACCTAAATCCCAGATTTAAAATTTGCATTTAATCTGGCATTAATTAATTGCCATTTTTGAGAGCTCCAAACTTCGACCACCTTTGTGGATAGAAGTGTTAATTAATTTTATTCCTGAATGACCTGGCTAAATTTTAGACTATACTCCCTCATCCAAAGGTTCCCCAACCAACAGAAATAATTTATCTGTCTAGTTTACCTGTTGGCTCTGAGAGGGAATAAGTAAAGTAAAGTTGATTTATTAGTCATAAGTAGGCTTACATTAACACTGCAATGAAGTTACTCCCCTAGTCACCACATTCCAGCGCCTGTTCAGGTACACTGAGGGAGAATTTAGCATGGCCAATGCATCTAACCCGCACATCTTTCGGACTGTGGGAGGAAACTGGAGCACCCGGAGGAAACTCACACAGACACAGGGAGAATGTGCAAACTCCACACAGGCAGTGAACCAAGCCAGGAATCGAACCTAGGTCCCGAGCACTGTGAGGCAGCAGTGCTAATCACTGTGCCACCATGCCACCCAAAGACAGCGGGTTCATGGCAGCATGATATTGATAGGCAATAGCATCTCTACCTGCACAACCACCAACTTGCCAATGGTGGGAGACTCCAGGCGCATGCCTCTGAAAACTTGTGTCTACAGCTTATCCCGATTATATAATAAAACATTGTGAATAAATTGACATCTGTGTTGATTTAAAAAGAATGCTTCATGTTTTGTCCTGCTGTTCAGTGTCAGCTTGCCCATTACAGAATTCACCCCACCTTAATATCTATTAAAATCAAGTTGAAAATCCACCGCAATAACTCTTAGCTGGGAGGTCGGTAGTTGACGCTTCGGCAGTTTCTGTCTTTTACTCCTTTATGCAACATCTTATGATCAGCATTTTAATTTTTTTCATCAATCTCTATCATTTTTTCATGGATTTCTACACATGAAGTTGAGAATCATTCCCAAGCCATTTCCATGAATTAGATTTTCTCAAGCCCATTATTCATCTGGCTCAAATGTCTCCAACTCTCCACATAGAATCATAGAATTCCTACTGTGCAGAAAGAGGCCATTCAGCCCATCAAGCCTGCACTGACAACAATCCCACCTAGGCCCTATCCCCATAACCCCATGTATTTACCCTTCTAGTCCCCCTGACACGAAGGGGCAATTTACCATGGATAATCCACCTAACCCGCACATCTTTGAACTGTGGGAGGAAACCGGAGCACCCAGTGGAAATCCACGCAGACATGGGGAGAACGTACAACCTCCACACAGACAGTCACCCAAGGTCAGAATTGAACTCGGGTCCCTGGCGTTGTGAGGTAGCAGTGCTAACCACTGTGCCACCATGCCGCCTCAATAGAATAGAACTGAAAAATAGGGACGTTATGCTAAAATTGCATTAAACTTTGCTTAGACCACATTAGTGTGTAGTTCTGGTTGCCATATAATAAAAAGGATATAGAGACAATACATGAGGTTATGGGGGTAGGGCTTGGGTGGGGTTATTGTCAGTGCAGGCAGCATGGGCCAAATGGTCCCCTTCTGCACTGCAGATTCTATGATTCTATGACACTGGAGAGGGTGCAGAGATTCACAAGGTCATAACAGAAATGCATGGGTGTCCATATCAGGAAAGTATTTTCAGTTTGGGTCTCTATTCTCTCAGAGAAAGGTGGTGGGATAACCTAATAAAGATCTTTAAAATTATGAAAGGGTTTGATAGTGTGGATACAGAGATATGTTTTCCTCTATTGGGGAAGATTGTAACTAGGGACCATCAATATAAGATAGTCACCAAAACATTCGGTAGGAAATTCACCCTTAAATCAAACAATGATGACAATGTGAACTTGCTACCACAGGAAGTGGTTGAATTAAGCACATAGCATATAAACATTTAAGGGGCAGCTAGACAAACTTTTGAGGGAGAAAGAAACAGATGGTTCCGATGATAGATTTAGATGAGGGAAAATGGGAGGAGGTTCAAATGGAGCATAAAGACTGGAATGGGCTGGTTGGGTTGAATGGCCTGTTTTTGTGCCATATATCCTATGTACTCCGATGTAAGTGTACGTTGCAAGATTTGCACACTTCCTCTCCACAATGATGACAACAATTTACTTACAGAAAAATGGTGCATTAAACTAACCAATCATTATCACTGATTCGCATACCAATCCCCCTCTAAAGACTTCTCCCCTGCCTCACCTAAAGACAAGAAATATAGAATAGGTTATATTCAAGGTTATGTTTGATACTAGCCGTAGGATTCATGCTTCATACTGGAGAAAGGAAGCCACATCAAGGTAGGCAATTACGTAACTTAAAACTACAACAATGGAGACATATCAATAATTATAATAGCAAGCATATATTCTTTAGTACAATTTTCCAAGCTACACAATATCACTGCATACAGTCTGGAGATCGCACTATTGCATTGCAAAGTTTTTCATACAGATTGAAGGTTCTGGAATAAGGCAACAAAATCTCCACTACAAATCTGCTACCAAGTTGAACTCCAGAAATTCTTGTTTGTTTTATTTAAATTTCATACCAAAGTTTAGAAATTTGAATGGAGCAGGCATTATTTGTTAAAATGTTGCGTTCCAATGTTGTCTTCAATCAGTTGAGCACTGAATTTATAAAACATTTGGAGACATGAATGTGCTTTTAATACAGGGTTCAGGAGAACAAATTCCCAGAAGTCTGGTTCCCTAATTCACACTCAATCAGTGAAAATGGAGAGGAGCAACTAATTAAGTTGAAACTTTGAAAAAAAAGGAAAATGGTAGATTGGAGAAGACTACTCAATCCATCAAGCCTGCTCCTTCAACAAACCACTTATGCATTTTATCTATTTCTTTAATCTCCTGAAAAAAAGCTATTTATAAAGACTTCCCAATCCTCAAGGGCATCAGCTCATCTGACATTTGACTAGTGTCTAAACAGCCTATGAGTCAGCTTTGGTTTAAACTAACAGCAATTCGGAATTTGTAGTTTGAACTCCCAAATAACTGGTTATGTGGGTTTCCTCTAGCTGCTCCGGTTTCCTCTCACAGTCCAAAGATGTGCGGATTAGGTGGATTGGCCATGCTGAATTGCCCCTTAGTTTCAGAGAGATTAATAGGGTAAATACATAGGGTTACAGGAATAGGGCCTGGGTGGGATTGTCATCGGTGCAGTCTTGATGGGCCAAATGGCCTCCTTTTGCACTGTAGGGATTGTATGATTCTGGTTGGGTAGTCAGCAGTTAATTATTAGTGAAGGACTGAAGGACGGTTTGTAAATAACCAATAGATGAAAGCAGAGCAAAAATCCTTAGTTGATAAATTGCACATATTTAGCTGTTAAGATAAAGTAAGCAGAATAGAAAGCGGTATTCTCCCTAAGAAATATAAAAACCTTAACATTCCAGGGGTTTAAAAAAACTCTTAAAACTGATCATATATTTTCACATAAATGCAATTTGAAGTTTGAAGATTAATTTTCTCTTGCAGTGAAGCACACCTTTGTATATTTTGATTGAAAAAATAAAACATTACAATAATTTAAAATCAGTCAATTGGCAGCTTTAGTAGGAATGAAATCTAAGCAGAAAATACTGAGGCAACTCAGTAGGTTTGGGACACATCTGTGGAGAGAGAAGCTTCAGGTTGATAACCTTGCATTAATGAGTTTTTCAGGTGATTAAATAAGTGGAGCAGAGTCCAATACAGAGCAGACTGCCTGTGGACAGAGTGAGCTTGAGGGACCCAATTGCACGTTCTTCTTCTAAACTTTCTTCAGTATTGGCACTCTGACCAGACCAATCACAAATAAACCCATAACAATAAGCGTGCTTAATGATCAATAACTCTACGAATACAACCAGAGGGTTTTCCACAAAACAATGAATACAGTACACCCTGGAATAAATAAATGTTCCTTATAACTTTTAAAAATATCTACTTACTATTGAACTCAATTCTGACTTCTAATTCATATGAATGTTGATGCATGAGTTTCATCATTTCTGCTTATCTTTTTGGTAGTTAATAAACTTACTTTACCTTAACTCAAGAAAGTCTGGTTAAATTGGCTCCTTTTTAAACATAACTATTGGGTCTGGAAAAGTATCCAAGGAAAAGAGAACCTTGTTCGATTAACCCTTTGTTGCTACCAGCAGAAGATGGGTTGGATAAAGACACAGAGCTAATCATCCCTCCTCACCCAGGTTTGTACAATTTGGGAGTATCCTGGCCGGATGATGGCAAATGGACAGATCTTGCCCAGAACCTGGGGCTGCTCGAAACAACTTGGGAGCCTGTCTGGGAATAAATTTGAACCCAATTGAGCGCTCATTGTGCCAATATTGTTCCCACAGAGGGGTAACAAATTGGAGATTTCTGGTTCGAATTACAGTGGGGAAATAAATTGTCCCTTGAAACTGATTTTAAGAAACTGCAAAAAGACTTCCTTAAGTTTGTGCTGTTAACCTTTTAAAATGTCTATGTTTCATGCCAGTACTTTTCCAACAGAACAGTGTGATGTTTGAGGATTTAAAAGTTTGTCCTTTGAACAGTTACAAGAAAGTTTATTTATTAGTGTCACAAGTAGGCTTGCATTAACACTGCAATGAAGTTACTTTGAAAATCTCCTAGTCGCCACACTCTGGCGCCTGTTCAGGTACACTGAGGGAGAATTTAGCATGGCCAATGCACCTAAACCAGCACATCTTTCGGACTGTGGGAGGAAACCCACACAGACACAGGGAGAACATGCAGTTCCACACAGACATTGATCAAAGCCAGGAATCGAACCCAGATCCCTGGTGCTGTGAGGCAGCAGTGCTAACCACTGTGCCACCGTGCAGTTAAAGTAGCCAACCCAACCGTGGTCCCTATTGCAGAATCAGTTTTTAGAGAACGTTCATGAGGTTTGTTCCCTCTTGTCTGAGAAAAGTGTCACTGACTATGAGGCAGTGAAAGGGGCTATCTTAAGTGCGTACCACTTAGTACCAGAGACGTACATCAGAAATTCTGTACCCTCAGGAAATGACCTGACAGAACATACCGAGAATTTGAAAGGCTTAAGCAACTATCTTTTGATCAGTGGATGCGGGCACTTAAAACAGAAGTCACTTACAAAGCCCTCTATGAAATAATTCTCCTTGAGGAGTTCAAAAACTCCATGCCCTGTCCAACAAGAACACGCTCAGAAGAGCAGAGGGTCACGGGCCAGGCAGAGCAACACTGGCTGACAATTACGAGCTGATCCGCAGACCCTCTTTCCAGAAGAGACCATTCCCGAGTCAATCCCAACCAGCCGGGAAGGGTTGGGGTTGACTTGATGAATCATGGGCGAGCGGTGGGAAACTGAGCATCCATGGGATAGAGAGAAATTCTGGGGGAAATTTTCAGGAGAAAAAGGGTGGTGCTGAAATGAATACTGAGGCCAAGAAGCCTGTATGTTTTCACTGCTGAAAGTTAGGGCACATCCGGGCCAATTGCTGGAGGTCACAGGAAAAACCAGTGGGATTTATTAGGACTATACACCCTGTGCAGAGAATGGGACAGCTGGTGAGATTATGCAAGACCAGGGGCGAGCTGTGGGGGTTACTGATAATGTGACATAAATCCAACATCCCGGTTTAGGCCGTCCTCATGTGTGCGGAACTTGGCTATCAGTTTCTGCTCAGCGACTCTGCGCTGTCGTGTGTTGTGAAGGCCGCCTTGGAGAACGCTTACCTGAAGATCCAAGGCTGAATGCCCGTGACTGCTGAAGTGCTCCCCCACAGGAAGAGAACAGTCTTGCCTGGTGATTGTCGAGCGGTGTTCATTCATCCGTTGTCGTAGTGTCTGCATGGTTTCCCCAATGTACCATGCCTCGGGACATCCTTTCCTGCAGCGTATCAGGTAGACGACGTTGGCCGAGTTGCAAGAGTATGTACCGTGTACCTGGTAGATGGTGTTCTCACGTGAGATGATGGCATCCGTGTCGATGATCCGGCATGTCTTGCAGAGGTTGCTGTGGCAGGGTTGTGTGGTGTCATGGTCACTGTTCTCCTGAAGGCTGGGTAGTTTGCTGCGGACAATGGTCTGTTTGAGGTTGCGTGGTTGTTTGAAGGCAAGAAGTGGGGGTGTGGGGATGGCCTTGGCGAGATGTTCGTCTTCATCAATGACATGTTGAAGGCTCCGGAGGAGATGCCGTCGCTTCTCCGCTCCCCGCTCCACTCTGGTGCTTACCCCAGTCCAACGCCGGCATCTCCACATCAGAGAATGGAGTCAGTCAGAGAGCATAGCAGAGCAGGCTATGGCTCTGACTGTGGCTGCAAATTCCTGCGGAGGCACTCCACAGGGAGAATAAGGTTAAACAAATTCCTTAGAGTTGCGGGCATTTTGTATCCAAAGGAGGAGTGGCCATGTTTCCCTTGGGTGAGGCCAAAAAGCCTATAGTAATACTAAGGATTACAGACTCTGCTGCTGGGAAAAAGGCATGACCTTCCCACCAGAGAGTGCAGTAAGTGCCAAAGTATTAATAAAGGGGATTGAAAGAGGGTACATGCCCATTCGCCTATACTAGGCCCTATACTAGAAGTGCGACCTTGTGTCAAGACCAGTGACGGTGGGAATAGTCCCCCATCCATGGATGGGGTTTACCTGCTCCTTATAATGATGAGGATCAAGGGTGATTGCATCTTCATTGGTCTCAGAAAAGCGCACTGAAGTCAAGGAAACTGAACAGCTGCAGGAGATGGTGCTTGGCATTTTCCCTGGTTGTGTGGAAACCCTGTCTATGGCCAGACATGCTCCATCAGAGAAAGCTGAAGTGGCGCTGCAGGCAGACACAAGACCCTCCAGTCTGATTACCTGCACCTTTTCTCTGGAGACTAGAAGACACTAAGAAGGTAATAAATAAGTCTTCCTTGGTAGTAGCTCAGCAAGCTGTCCCACAAGACAGCCAATAAGATCAGTCATGATCTTATTGAATGGCGGAGCAGGCTTGAGGGGCCAGATGGCCTACTCCTGCTCCTAGTTCTTGTGTTCTTATGTTCTTAAAACCATTAGCTCAGACTGCTCACACTGTCACTGAGGCTAAATGATACAACATTAAAAATGAGGTGCCCTTGAGGAAATGGAGACCCCCCCTCACAGACTTGCCAATGAGGAGCAGACAGTGATCCACCAGGTACCGGTGTCTCAAAGGTACCCTGGAGAAATCTTGTGACAAGCCACAAAATTCCAATGGCAGGGCACATCAGTATATGCAAAACCCAAGTCCACATCAGTCAGCATTTTTACTAGCCACATCTCCACAGGGACATAGTAAGGTCTTGCCGAACCTGCCCACACATTCCAGGTCATGGGGAAACCCCAACCTACAATATGACCTGCACCGATGATTGCCTTGTTGGCTTTTGGTGAAACCATTTGATAAAACGTTAGCGGATTGTGTGGGGACCCTGTCCAAAACAAAGGGGTTCACAGGTATACCTTGACCCTAATGAACATGCTACCCATTTCCTAGAGGCTGTTCCCCTGAGAACCACGTCTGCCAAAACAGTGGAACTGACCCAATTCTTTACCAGGTATGGTCTTCCCACTGAGATCCAGTCAACCAAGGCTCAAATTTCATGTTCGAGATATTCCAGGAAGAAACCTATATCACAAAGGTGGATTAGCTCAAGGAATACCGACAGGGTTCCCTTGACAGCTTGGGCAAAGGGAAGCTCCTCTGCCTTTGTGACTCCAGACATGTTATACCAGTGTCGGGTTATGCCCTTTGGACTCTGAAATGCCCCAGGAACATCCAAAGGCTGATGAACCAAGCAGTGGCGGCCTTGTCCAATTGTGTGGTATACCTGGGTGACCTCATAGTGTACAGCAGCACCTGGGAAACCCATGTAAAGAAACTGGAAGCTCTCTCCGGAGAGTCCAGTCAGCAGACCTAGTGATCAATCTCGCAAAGAACTTGCTCGCTATAGCTAAAGTGACCAATCTAGCACACGTAGTGGGTTAAGGACAGGGCTATCAAGGTACAAGCTATAGTCCAATTCCCCATTCCAACACAAAATGGGAAATCATGAGATTCTTGGGGAGTTGGGTGTTTTACCATAGGTTTGTCCCAGACTTCAGTCCAGTAGCCGCTCTGCTGATCGACCTACTACAAAAAAAAGTAAAAGTGTATGGACTGAGAAATGCCAGAAACTTTAAAAAAACTAATGGCCATTTTAATAGGTGAACTTGTGCTTGAAGCTCTGGATTTTGACCAAGCATTTAAAGTAGCCATTGATGTGAGTGAGATCTGGGTGGGAGCTGTAGGAGGACAAATCCAGGAATGAGAATGTAGTATCTTCAAAGACAGGTGACCATCAATTAGATTAACTAATAAACAATTTAATAGAGGAAAACAACTATTTCCAGAGAGTGATATAAAGGCTACTGTACTCCGTGACCCTAACTCCTAACTGCAGGGACAACCCACACTCTGCTGATTGGTCAAACAGGTCACATGACACGCCAAGGACTTGCCCCTTAAAGGGGTACAGTACCACAGAGAGACCAATCAGGTACCTCTCCAAAAAGCTCAACCAGCATCAAATACAGTATTCCACAGTAGAGAGGGACACTCTCGGGTTGTTATTGGCTCACAATCACTTTGAGATATTTGTCTGAAGTGGGTACAGAGAGACCACAGTCGTTTACGGAAAAGTTTAAAACTCAGAATGCTAGGCTATTCCATTGTTCCTCCAACCGTACCAGTTAAAAATCACCCACATTCCTGGGAATTTGAAAGTGATTTCAGATGCCCTGTTCAGGACTGAGAGAAGATCACATTGATCATTGGTAAGAGAATGAATGTGTGTGTGAGAGTGATTTGTTGTTTTATATGTTTTTTTTCTCCATTTTTTGTAATGGAATGAGAATGAATTTCATTTCATTCCGCAAGGAAGGGAAACGTTATGATGATGGAGAAAAAACTTGGAACAATACACAGAAATATTGGACTTTAAAAAAGACCTGATTTTTATACTTTAGAAATGGACATAGACACTAAAGATGGCTGAGAATGTACAGCTAACCACTGACAGCAATGGCTGCAGGCGAAGGAGGGGGGAGGTGGTGTGTGGTGATTCTCTAAGGAACAATGGGACGCCTCCCTGTGCTTCCAGACAACCTACTTGTAAAACCGTCCAAAGACTGATTACCATCTCTGGTAAAGACAAAGGAATATAATGACTATCTCATCTCAAAGACCCTGGGTATACTTGCCTAGACGTGTGTATGCATCCTGGATCTCTAGTTAGAAAATACATAAGAGGAGGCTAAAAGCCCTCCTGCTACCAGCCTGTGGGTGTCTGTCTGTCAGTGTGAATGTGAGTGTGTGTGTGTGTGTGCATGTATGTGTCTGCGTGTGTGTGCACACGTGCTGAGACAAACAGCAGCTGGAAGTTTGTCACACAATAATTGAAGCAGGGCCCCTGCAAAATGGCCATCTTTTGCAGGAACATATAAAACTGTCTCTCTGACTGTAGAAGTCAATCAGCCAGCAGAAAGAATGCAGCTGGAGGAAGAACTGAAATCTCTTTACCAAACCACTAAATTGAAGAATCAACTATTCGTCAGCAGAAGTCAACTCCTGGAATCAATCTGTATCGACAACAATGCTCATCATCTACTCCTTGCAACTCAAAAGCTGTTCCCTAAACCTATTTTTTAATATTTATTTATTATCAGTTCTGACTTCTAATTCGTATGAATGTAGACGCATGTGTTTTATCAGTTCTTACCTTTTTAATGGTTAATAAATTTAGTCTATCTTAACTCAAGAAAGCCTAGTTAAATTGGCTCCTTCTTGTAACTAATAACATAACTATTGGGTCTGGAAAATGTATTCAAGGGAAAGGGAACCTTGTTAGATTAACCCTTTGTTGCTACCAGCAGAGGGTGTGTTGAATAAAGAGATGGAGCCAGTCATCCCTCCCTACTTCGGTTTGTAACAATTTGAGGTTGTCCCAGCCGGAGGATGACAAGCCAAGGGCTCTTGCCCAGATCAACAACTTTTGGGGAACATCACCTGGGGCTGGTTGTAACATTATCTATTGTCATACCTTTTAATTTAATTTCCCAATCTACTTTAACTAACCTGCCGCTCATACTTATGTATTGGGGTGATTATTTAAGTTTTATCCTCCAGTTACGAATACTTAATATTGCAGCAGCTATCTCACAAGATGGAATCTGTGCAATGTTTTGGTGACATCAGAGCTTTGGCATTAAACACCTTTGCCTTGTGAGAATTGTGCATAAATGGGGTGGGGGTCTGGGAGATGTTAATATTGAATCAAGTGCACTTACTAACCTGAAGTTGCTCTGTTCCTTCTGAGACTGTTTCAATTTTACTAACACTCATATCAGCAAGGCAGCGAGGAGTTTATTTGAAATGCAAATGTCATAGTCCAACAACATCAATGGCACTGCAACGTGTCAGAGGGAATACAGGACTGCATGTAACCACAACAACTGAGAAATACCATCTGGCCAAAAGAGGCCAAGGTAAGTATTAAAAATAACTTAGTTCTGAACTGTCCAGCTCCAAACTTTCAACAATTGTGGTGACAATGCCTCTTCCTCTTTCCCCTTGTGATTCCCAGTTGTGTCAACAGGGCTCCTCACTCACCCTGAGCCACTATCTCATCTACCATTCTCCCTGACTTTTCCCACAACTGTCAGTGACAAATCCTATAGGCACATAAATAGCAAAGGAGTGGTGAAAGGAATAGGGTCAATTACGGACCAAACAAAGAGGATCATGGAGGCGAGGGACATGGCTAAGTAGTGAAATGAATACATTGTATCAGTCTTTACCAAGGCAAATGCTACCCAGGCCATGGTACCAGAAGAGGAAACTCTGTCACTAGAAGGGTTCAAAATTAATAAGGAGGTATCGGATAAACTGTCTGTACTTAATGTTGACAAGGCACTGTTACCAAGGAAATTGAGAGAAATGAGAATGGAAATTGCAGAGGCACTGGCCATAACCTTTCAGTCTGCTCTAGACTCAGAGGAGGTTCAGAGGACTGGAGAAGTTCAAATTTTATGCCTTGTTCAAAAAAGATTGTAAGGTTTGCCCAAACAATTACAGACCGATCAGATTAACTTTGTTGGTAGGGAAGCTTCTAAAACTAATTATTCAGGATAGAATTAATAATCACATGGAAAATGTGAGTTGATTAGGAAGAGCCAGCATGGATTTCTTAAAGGAACATTTAACTAAATTGCTGGAGTTTTTTGAAGAGGTAACAGAGAGGGTAGATGAGGGTAATGCTGTTGATGTAGTGTACATGGACTTTCAAAGGGCATTTGATACAGCACCTCACCACAGACTTGACAGAAAAGTTGTATCTCATGGAATAAAAGGGACAGTGGGAATATGAATGCAGAATTGACTGAGTAACAGGAAGCAGAGAGTAATGGTTACTTTTCAGGCTGGAGGAACGTTTGTAGTGGAGTTCCCCAGGGCTAGGTATTGGGACCATTGCTTTTTCTGAAATGTATTAATGATCAAGATCTAAGTGTGCAGGGGACAATTTCAAAGTTTGCAGATGATACAAAACTTAGACGCATAGTAAACTGTGTGGAGGACAGTGTAGAACTTCAAATGGACATAAACAAGTTGGTGGAGAGGGCAGATAGGTGGCAGTTGAAGTTCAATATGGAGAAGTGTGATGGACAGATAATATAAAGGGTACAACTCTAAAGGGTGTGTGGGAGTAGGGGGACCTGGGTGTATGTGTACATTAAAAGTGGCAGGACAGGTGGAAATAAGTTAATAAAGCATACAGTTTCGTAGGCTTTAATAATAGTGGCAATAATAATAATGAGATTATGTTGAACTTGTATAAGACATTAGTTCGACTCCAGCTGGAATATTGTGTACAATATTCTGGGCACAACACAATAAGAAGATTTTGAATGCATTGAAGAGAGTGCAGAAGAGGTTTACAAGAATGGTTCCAGGGATGAGGAATTTCAGTTGTGAGGATAGATAGGAGAAGTTGGGACTGTTTTCCTTGGAGAGAAAGCAGCTAAGAGGAGGTTTGATAGAAATGTTCAAAGTCATGGAAGGGTTGCACAGAGTAAATAGGGAGAAAATGTTTCTGCTTGGAAAAGGATGGTGAATGAGTGGGCACAGATTTAAGATAATTTACAAAGAAGCAAATATGATGCGAGGAAAAACCTTTCCACAGAGTGAGTGGTTCGGGTCTGGAATGCACTGCCTGAAAGTGTGGTGGAGGCAGGTTCAATCAAGCCACTCAAGCTGGCATTACATGATTATTTGAACACGAACAATGTGCAGGAGTACAGGGAAAAGACAGGGGAATGACTCAAAGTCATAATGCACAGGCGAGCCAGTGCAGACACGATGGGCCGAATGACCTTCTTCTGCACTGTAACATCGCTGTGAATCCTACAAGTCCTTAAATTGCTGTTGCAGCCTGCCTGCCGGCCAGATTGTGGTTCCAGCTGGGTTTGGGCAGGACTCTGGAGATATCTATGGAAATGAGCAGCAACAATAAGTATTGGACAGCCCGCCACATCCCTGCGTTTGACACTCACTTGGAGGCTCACAGGAATTCCCAGTCACAGTACAGTATCACTCTGTAGAGCAAAAGCAGCATCATTTCGAAGCTGAGGGCAGGGGTCAGGGGAAGGTTTCTGCTGAAAACTAAGATGTAGAGCAGGGAAAGAAGGGGGCAAAGCACACAGGTGAATTGGAGCAAGAGGAAGAGTATTAGAATGAATAGGGGGGAGGGGGTGGGCAAGGTGGCAGGATTATAAGGTGCAGAGTTCTCACACGGTCCAATGTGAGGGGCCAAGTTGAAGATGGAGATAAAAATTAAAGCATGTACTTAAGCCTGTGTCATTCTGATAGTTGATTGAACAACAGAGAAAGCCAGTACACAAACACAATAAACTTTGCAGGAAATTTGGGAAAATCCCTGCAACCTCAACCTTCTATATAAGCAGCAGAATGTTGGGAATAGCAGCTACTTAAATCATGGCAAGTTCACACACTGCTGCACTTCATAATTATACATCCTGGAAACATATTCAGTTTCTGTGGCATCAGCTTCTTCAAGTCCGACTAAGCCTTGTTGAAGTAGTTGATCAGTTTTTACTAATTGCCTCGGATTGCATTGATGTAAGATGCTGCTGCTCAGTTCAACACTACATAATAATTTATTGAGCACATAACAAATTGGGCAGATTACATTTTCAGTGAGGGATTTAGATAATTTCCCACATTTGTATCCAATGAGAGTCGTGAATTAGGGACTAAACATCTCAGAACTCATCAAGACTGCGTATCATCTGCACACAAGCTTTGTTCAACTTAATTGCCTGCTTTTACTTCAGACCAACTCCCAGATGGCTGGATAACTTGGAGCCAATTTGCGCTGGATGTGTGAGCATGCTGTTCTTTTAAACTCCACCACTCAATCAGGTGTGGAAATTTGTTATAAACACATATTTAGTGAAATTGAACTATGGAACATTTTTAAGGTGTATTGCTCCCCCCAACCCCCCCCCCCCCCTCCCCCCACTTAAATTAGTTAATACTGTGACCAGCTAAATGTCACAGACCAGGAAATTTTCTGATTCAATTTAGTTCATGCTGTATTGGCTGGATTCAACCACAGCAACAAATGTTATAACTGATTTTGTCATCACTGAGATAGAGATGGGAAATCCAGCAGGCTTCCTGAGTGGTATCAATGTATCTCAGCTGTCATGTACACTGATATGGTGGGAAGATAAACTTGTGCTACTCAAACATTTTGCTGACATTAACTGTCCAAGGTCACTGTTTTGCTGAACCTTCCATGGGGAATTTGTGGCACGTATTTAAGATGCAGGTTTGTTTTTTGTTTATCTTTCCCTCTTCAAAGTATGTTTTTTCTCATTTACCTTTGTGATTGTCCTGGAATTGATTGGTCTTTTAGGAGCTATTGTTGGTATAATATTGCAAGAGGAAGGTCTTTCCCAACTACTGAATCTCCCGAAAGCTGGCATCTTGGACTGGTGGTCATTTGCTTTAGTCTGATCCGGCTGACTGACTTAATCCAAGTGTGTTGTCCCAGCTGGGCATCAATGACTTTTGACAACACTCTCTTCTGCCACCCTCACAAGCATTAACCCTTCAGTAGCACAAAACAAAATCTCATCTTAAACAATTTTATACATCTAAAATGCAGAATAAAACAAACCTTTTTTTCCCCTACTGTCTATTCCTTGTTTTGCCAACTATTAAGCTTGACTCAGTTGGTAAAACTCACATTCAAGAGTGAAAGGTTCAAGCCCCATTCCAGGACTGGAGCACATAATTTAGACTGACATTTGGGCAGAATGTTACCAGACAGTTGTACGTGGGATGGGGTGCAGGGGAGTAGGCGGCTGGGAAAAAGTCATTGGGTTAAAACCCAACATCTTCCCGCCTCCTTTTGGAGTTCCCTGGGGCAGATTGCCTGTTAGAATGAAAACCCTTGAGTGAAACTGCAAAGCCAATTAGGATAATTACAAAACCAATAAAGCGCTATTTTACAGGTACAATGGCTCTTCCTCATCAGATGTTTAATGTACCAGAAGTTCTGAGAGAAACCAGTTTTAGTGAGGAGCTGAAGGAAATCAGCATTAGCAGAGAAATGGTTTTGGGGAAATTGATAGGTTTGAAGGTGGATAAATCTTCAGGTCTTGATAATCTTCATCCCAGAGTACTTAAGGAAGTGGCGCTGGAAATAGTAGGTCCATTGGTGGTTATTTTCCAAAATTCATTGGACACTGGACTGGTTCCTACAAATTGGAGGGTAGCTAATGTAAGCCCGCCGTCCAAAAAGGGAGGTAGAGAGAAAACAGGGAACTATAGGCCAGTGAGCCTAATGTCGGTACTGGAAAAGTTGCTGGAGTCCATTATCAAGGATTTCATAACTCAGCATTTTGAAGGCAGTGGTACGATCAAAGACAGCGTGGATTTATAAAAGGGAAATCATGCTTGATGAATCCATTGGAATTCTTTGAGGATATAACTGGTAGAGTTGACCAAGGAGAGCCAGTAGATGCGGTTTATTTAGACTTTCAGAAGGCTTTCAATAAGGTCTCTCATAACAGACTACTATGTAAAGTTAAAGCACATGGGACTGCAGGTAATGTCTTGAGATTGATAGAAAGCTGATTAGGAGGCAAAGAGTTGACATAAATTGGTCATTTTCTGATTGGCAATCAGTGAGTGGTGGGATTCCGCAGGGATCTGTGCTCGGACCCCAACTGTTCACATTATATATTAATGATTTGGAAGAGGGAACTGAATGTATTATCTCCAAATTTGCAGATGATACAAAGTTGGGTGGAGGATGAGCTGTGAGAAGAATGCAGAGATGCTTCAGCGTTATTGGACAGGTTGAGTGTGTGAGCACAGGCATGACAGATGCAGTATAATGTGGATAAATGTGAGGTTATCCACTTTGGTAGCGATAATATGAAAACAGATTATTACTTGAATGGATGTAAACTGAGAGAGGTGGATACTCAGCGAGATCTTGGTGTCCTCATGCATCAGTCACAAAGTAAGCATGCAGGTACAGCAGGCAGTAAAGGCGGCAAATGATATGTTGACCTTCATAGCGAGAGTATAGGGATAGGGATGTTTCGCTGCAATTGTATAGGGTGTTGGTGAGGCTGCATCTGGAGTTTTTGGTGTCCTTATCTGAGGAAGGATGTTCTTGCTATAGAGGGAGTACTGCAAAGGTTTACCAGGCCGATTCCTGGGATGGCAATCTGTCACATGAGGAGAGACTAATTCGGTTAGGATTATATTCACTGGAGTTTAAAAGAGTGAGAGGGGATAACAGGGTTAGACAGGGTGGATTCAGAAAGAACGTTCCCAATGTGGGACCCCAGGACTAGGGGTCATAGTTTGAGGATCAGGGATAAACCTTTTAGAACTGAGGTGAGGAGAAATTTCTTCACCCAGACAGTGGTGAATGTGTGGAATTCACTACCACAGAAAGTGGCTGAGGCCAAAACGTTGTCTGATTTCAAGAAGAAATTAGAAGAGCTAAAATGATTAAGGGATATGGGCGGAAGGGGGATCAGGATATTGAATATGATCAGCCATGATCAAAATGAATGGCAGAGCAGGCTCAAAAGGCTGAATGGCCTACTCCTGCTTCTAGTTTCTATGTTTCTCAATGGCACATAGGTTGCATGCTATTTTGACAAGTTAAGGATGACAAGTAGACAGCAAGACATGAGCATATAATTTAGGTAGACACTTTAGTGTAATACTGATGGGCTACTGCACTGTTGGAGCCATTCAAGCATTATCCCAAAGAAAAATCCATTTTGTAAAATGTCAGTTTTCCTTTTACAAAATCCACTGATAAATTTCTGATTGACATGGGGATATGCTGACATCTTCTGGAGAATTTAGGTAGTGCTGTCACTTTAAATTGTACATGAATTTTAAACATGAGAAATTTTGCAGCTGTACTACATTAGAGGTTACGTAGCATTGTGTTCCAGTGTTACTTCAAACAGACCGTCATGAAGTAGCCTAAAGATTAGAGCCAGGCCTGTTCGAGGTGAAGTTAGGAAACAATATGACATAAAGAGTGGTCAAAGTTCAGAACACTTCAACAAAAGGCAGTTGATGTTAGATCAATTGTGTGTCGATCTCAAGTTTAAAATTGATTTTTGTAACCAAATGTATCAAAGGATATGGGGAAAAGGTAGAATATGGAGTTAGGCTGCAGATCAGCTATAATTTCATTGGCTGGTGAGACATATTTGAGGGACTAAATGGTCTACTGTTCCTTTAAATATGCACAATGAGAGCAGAGGTTCTATTTTATGCTGGCACATAGCGCTGTGAAATAAATCTTCCGCCACTGGAAGAACAGCGGTAAATAATTTCAGAATTCAAGGTTTAGAGTTGAGTTAGGGTCAAGAGAAGTATTCATAAGATGTATTTTCAGGCATGTAATGGAATATACTCCACTTGCTTGGATGAGTGGAACTCCAACAACACTGAAGAAGTTTGAAACCATCCCGGACAAAGCAGCCACTTGATTGCAACCCCTTCTACAAACATTCACTCCCTCCAACTCCAATGAACAGTAGCAGCAGTGTGCATCATCTGTAACATTTGGCAGCACCTGCCAAACCCATGACCACTACCATGTAGAAGGACAAGAGCAGCAGATACCTGGGAACACCACCACCTGGAGGTTCTCCTCTCAGTCACTCACCATCCCTGACTTGGAAATATATGCCATTCTTTCACTGTCACCAGGTCAAAATCCTGGAATTTCCTCCTTAACAGCACTGTGGGTGTACCTACACCCCAGGGACTGCAGCGGTTCAAGAAGGCAGCTCACGACCACCTTCTGAGGGGCAACTATGGATGGACACCCACAACTCATAAATGAATAAAATTTGATTTGTCACATTAGTATACTGTGAAAAGTATTGTTTCTTGCACGCTATACAAAGCATACTGTGCATAAAGGAGACAGTGCAGGATGTAGTGTTACAGTCGTAGCTAGGATGAGATCAACTTAATGTGAGGTAGGTCCATTCAAAAGTCTGATGGCAGCAGGGAAGAAGCTGTTCTTGAGTCGGTTGGTACATGATCTGACTTTTGTATCTTTTTCCCTACGGAAGAAGGTGAGAGTATATCTGAGGTGAATGGGATCCTTAATTATGCAGGCTGCTATTCCGAGGGAACGGGAAGTGAACACAGAGTTAATGGATGGGAGGCTGGTTTGAGCGATGGACTGGGCTACGTTCGCGACTCTCTGTAGTTTCTTGCAGTCTTGGACAGAGGAGCCATACCAAGCTGTGAAAAAACCAGAAAGAATGCTTTCTATGGTGCATCTGTAAAAGTTGGAGAGTCGTGGCGGACATGCCAAATTTCCTTAGTCTTTTGAGAAAGTAGAGGTGGGCTTAACTATGGTATCAGCATGGAGGGACCAGGACAGATTGTTAGTGGTCTGGACACCTAAAAACTTGGAAGCTCTTGATCATTTCTACTTCGTCCCCGTTGATGTAGACAAGGGCATGTCTTCCACTGCATTTCCTTAAGCCGATGACCATCTCTGTTTTATTGACATCGAGGGAGATTATTGTTGTCGCACCACTTCACCAGATTCTATCTCCTTCCTGTGCTCCGTCTCGTCATTGTTTGAGATCTGACCTACTATGGTGATGTCATCAGAAAACTTGAAAATCGAGTTGGAGGGGAATTTGGTCACACATAGGTGTATAAGTAGTATGGGGCTGAGGCGACAGCCTTGTGGGGCACCAGTGTTGAGGATGAACGTGGAGGTGGTGTTGTTGCCTATCCTTACTGATCACGGTCTGTGGGTTAGGAAGTTCAGGATCATCACAGGAGGAGGAGCCGAGCCCCAAGGCACAGAGTTTGGAGATGTGTTTTGTCGGAATAATGGCGTTGAAAGCTGAGCTGTAGTTAAAAATCATCTAGTTCTTCATGTTCCCTAGTGACAGAAGACTCAGTGAGGCCCTTCTCCTCTCCTCAAACACACATTTTCATCAGCCCACCTCCTCTACCATGCATAGATTACCCCTCTCCCTAAGCTCCTCCTCCCACTACCTCAGTAGCCCCACTGGTGAAATTAGCGACGACAATAATCTCTCCCCCAACATCAGCAAAATGAAAGAGACAGTCATCGACTTCTGGAAGCATAGTGGAGAATATGCCCGTCTGCATTCAGAACAAGGTGAATGAGTTGATGGTGCAAATCAGCACAAGTGGGTACGATCTGGTGGCCATTACAGAAACGTGGCTGAAAGGTGACCAGGACTGGGAGATGAATATCCAGGGGTATCAGGTGTTTAGGAAGAATAGACAGGAAGGAAAAGGTGGTGGGGTCGCGCTATTAATAAGAGATATCAGGGTAGTACTGAGGGATGACATAGGCTCTGAGGAACAAAACGTGGAATCATTATGGGTAGAGATGAGGAATAGTAGAGGGAGAAAGACACTAGTAGGTGTGGTATATAGGCCCCCAAATAATAATGTTGAGGTAGGGAGGGCTGTAAACAAGCAGATAAGGGATGCGTGTAAAAACGGAACAGCAATAATCATGGGGGACTTCAACATGCACATTGACTGGCAGACTCAAGTCGGTAAGGGTGGAATGGAGGAAGAGTTCTTAGAATGCTGTCGGGATAGTTTCCTTGAACAGCATGTTACGGAACCGACGAGGGAACGAGCTATTTTGGATCTGGTATTGTGTAACGAGGTAGGTAGAATTAAGGATCTTATTGTGAAGGACCCTCTTGGGTCTAGTGACCACAATATGGTCGAATTTCTGATTCAGATGGAAGAGGAGAAAGTTTGGTCTCAAACCAGTGTCCTCTGTTTGAACAGAGGGAAATATGATAGGATGAGGGATGAATTGGCTAAGGTAGACTGGGAGAGCAGGCTGGCAGGTAGGATAGCTGAGGAACAGTGGAGGATTTTTAAGGAGATCCTTTTCAGTTCTCAGCAAAAGTATATTCCAGCAAAAAACAAGGATTGTAAGAAAAGGGAGAACCAGCCGTGGATAACGAAGGAAATAAAGGAGAGTATTAAAATAAAAACAGCTGCGTACAGAGTGGCCAAAAATAGTGGAGAAACAAGTGATTGGGAAAAATTTAAGAAACAACAAAGAGAGACTAAGAAAGCGATAAAGAAAGGAAGGATAGACTATGAAGCTAGGCTAGCAATTAATATAAAAAATGATAGTAAAAGTTTTTATAAATATATAAAAAGGAATAGAGTGGCTAGAGTGAATGTTGGACCCTTGGAGGACGAGAGGGGGGAGTTAATAGTGGGAAATGAGGATATGGCTGAGTCTTTAAATACGTTTTTTGTGTCGGTCTTCACGGTGGAGGACACAAATAGTTTGCCAAATATTAACGATAGAGGGTTGGCAGCAGGAGAAATATTTAATACGATTAATGTTACCAGAGAGGCAGTGCTGGGTAGACTAATGGGACTGAAGGTGGACAAGTCCCCGGGTCCGGATGGAATGCATCCCAGGGTATTGAAAGAAATGTCAGAGGTAATAGTGGATGCGTTAGTGATTATTTATCAAAACTCGTTGCATTCTGGGGTAGTGCCGGTTGATTGGAAAACGGCTAATGTTACGCCGCTGTTTAAAAAAGGAAGGAGACAAAAGGCGGGTAACTATAGGCCGGTCAGCTTAACGTCTGTAGTAGGGAAAATGCTGGAATCCATTATTAAAGAGGAGATAGCAGGGCATCTGGATAGAAATGGTTCGATCAATCAGACGCAGCATGGATTCATGAGGGGAAAGTCGTGCTTGACGAACATGTTGGATTTTTATGAAGATGTGACGAGGGCGGTTGATGGAGGAGAACCGGTGGATGCGGTGTTTTTGGATTTCCAAAAGGCGTTTGATAAGGTGCCCCATAAAAGGCTGCTGAAGAAGATTAGGGCACACGGAGTTGGGGGTAGTGTGTTAAAGTGGATTGGGGACTGGCTATCCGACAGGAAGCAAAGAGTCGGAATAAATGGGTGTTTTTCCGGTTGGAGGAAGGTAACTAGTGGCGTGCCGCAGGGATCGGTACTCGGGCCGCAACTGTTTACCATTTATATAGATGATCTGGAGGAGGGGACGGAGTGTAGGGTAACGAAGTTTGCAGACGACACAAAGATAAGTGGAAAAGTGAATCGTGTGGAGGACGGAGAAGATCTGCAGAGAGATTTGGACAGGCTGAGTGAGTGGGCGAGGATATGGCAAATGGAGTATAACGTTGATAAATGCGAGGTTATACACTTTGGAGGAAATAATAACAAATGGGATTACTATCTCAATGGAAACAAATTAAAACATGCTACCGTGCAAAGGGACCTGGGGGTCCTTGAGCATGAGACGCAAAAGCCCAGTCTGCAGGTACAACAGGTGATCAAGAAGGCAAATGGGATGTTGGCCTATATTGCGAGGGGGATAGAATATAAAAGCAGGGATGTCTTGATGCACCTGTACAGGGCATTGGTGAGGCCGCAGCTGGAATACTGTGTGCAGTATTGGTCCCCTTATATGAGGAAGGATATATTGGCATTGGAGGGAGTGCAGAGAAGGTTCACCAGGTTGATACCGGAGATGAGGGGTTTGGATTATGAGGAGAGGCTGAGGAGATTGGGTTTGTACTCATTGGAGTTTAGAAGGATGAGGGGGGATCTTATGGAGACTTATAAGATAATGCGGGGGCTGGATAGGGTGGAGGCGGAGAGATTCTTTCCACTTAGTAAGGAAGTTAAAACTAGAGGACACAGCCTCAAAATAAAGGGGGGTCGGTTTAAGACAGAGTTGAGGAGGAACTTCTTCTCCCAGAGGGTGGTGAATCTCTGGAATTCTCTGCCCACTGAGGTGGTGGAGGCTACCTCGCTGAATATGTTTAAAGCGCGGATGGATGGATTCCTGAGCGGTAAGGGAATTAAGGGTTATGGGGATCAGGCGGGTAAGTGGTACTGATCCACGTCAGATCAGCCATGATCTTATTGAATGGCAGGGCAGGCTCGAGGGGCTAGATGGCCTACTCCTGCTCCTATTTCTTATCTTATGTTCTTACATCAATGGGGATGAATTGGAAATAGTCAAGAGTTTCACGTTTCTAGGTGCCCAGATCACCAACAACCTGTCATGGTTCCCCCCACGCCAACGCTATAGTTACGAAAGCCTCTACTTTCTCATACAGCTAAGGAAAATTCGGCATCTCCGCTACCAGTCTCACCAACAGATACATCCGGAAAGGATGCTTTCTATGGTGCATCACAGCTTGGTATGGCTCCTGCTCTGACCAGGACTACAAGAAACTACAAAGAGTTGTGAACGTAACTCAGTCCATCACACAAACCAGCCTCCCATCCATTGACTCTGTCTGCACTTCCTGCTGCCTCAGAAAAGCAGCCAACATAATCAAGGACCCCACGCATCACAGACATACCTTCTTCCACCTCCTTCCGTCGGGAAAAAGATACAGAAGTTTGAGATCACGTACCAACCGACTCAAGAACAGCTTCTTTCCTGATGCCATCAAACTTTTGAATGGACCGACCTTATATTAAGTTGATCTTTCTCTACACCCTAGCTATGACCTTAACACTACATTCTACACCCTCTCCTTTCCTTCTCTATGAACGGTATGCTTTGTATAGCGTGCAAGACTGCAAACCAATACACGTGGCAATAAAAAAATCAAATCAATTTCCCAACACGTCTGGGCTAAACACCTCAGAGACTCAGTCCCCACTGCTCCCTTTGCCTCGTCAAGCCCCAGCCATACTGGGGCTCCACTGCTCCCCCAATCTGACATCTCCTCTGCTGCCTTGGCAAACACCAAGACTTGAGCCAAGAGGAGTTGGAAAAAAAATTTAAAATATGGAGTTCAATTTTCCAAAAGTCAGAATTCTGCCAAATGGCAGAAAATTTTGCATCCCCAAACAATCAATCATACAATATGCATGGCACACAAAAACTAATTTCAACTGAGTATATCAGATTCTGTTGAAAAGAATGCAAGATTACTTGTTTAAATTATTCAATTATACTAATGTTACTCACATCCTGAAACTATATTCTTTATTTAATCTGACATGATTTTAAACATTGTATTTTTTGGTTTTATTCTCTCTCCACCCCCACCCTACTATATTTGCTGCTTTCATTTTGGAACATTGACATTGATGTAAGAAGTGTCAGGATTCAGCTACATAAGCTCTTTGAATTGGCTCCAAAATTCATTAATAGCTGATCCACTTCCGTTTCACTTTCGTGTCCGATCTCTATATCTCTCAAATCCTATGGTATCCAAAAGCCTATTCCTCTCGGTCTTGAATATAGTTAATGACTGAAGCATCCAGTCTCCCGAGGTGGAGAATTCCAAATATTTACAACCGAGTGAAATTTCTCATATCCATCCCTAATGACAGATCCTCAATCCTGAAAATAGACCCTTAGCTTGAGATTTCCAGCCAAGAGATCATCCTCCCAACATCTACACAGTCAAACCCTCGAGGGTTTTATAGGTTTCTCTCTCCTTCTCCAGTCATTATCCATCTAAGAAAGTAAGATACATCCAAGACTGTATGATTAAGGTGCTAAAATGTCATTTTAAAATAAAGAGGATAGTTGCAGAGTAAAGTTAATATAAATACACAATCAGACTGCAGAGGAAAAGATGTGGAGTCAAATTTGTTAAATTCAATTATTCGAAATCCATCTGTTGGAAATGAGGAATGTTCAATTTAAATTGTTGGCTGATACTTCCACATTGTTAAAGGATATAATTAAGGATGAAAAGGCACATCTCCTGCAGAAAACACAACAGGTTTATTTCATATGTTATTCACATTTTTTTCTTTTTTTATACAGCATATACAATTAAATGAACATAACATTACTCCATCTTAATTGCCAGGGAGCCAGGTGGCAGACCTGATTAAACACAAGATAAAATGGTCCATCAACAATCCATGTTAGAAGAAATATCAGTAAAATGCCTAGTGGTTTTGTTCCATTTGTTATCAATGTTATGTTTAAATTTCTTGATCTGCATTTTCACCCAGACCCCTGCTTTCCAAGCTAAAACCAGAGAACAATCGCACAAAGTGACTTCCTTCACACAACAAATAAATAGTTGCCATGGAAACTAGGGCTGTGCCAAAACAAACCTACTGGCTTTCTGCACGCAGTAGGTCCAACAGCCAGTCATGTAAACATGGCCAACATGCTCTTTCCCGATGATGTACTTTTTGCAGCTCTTGGAAGAGATAAGTACAGCAAAGCAATTTGAAAGTTAGCAAGCGAAGTGCCATAGTACAGCTTAACTATATCAGATTGGAAAATCCAAATGTTGTGACAGAAAAAAAGGACTGCACAAATTAATAGTATAAAATAATTACAAAATATTACAGCTTCAACATCGAATAATTTAATTCACTGATGCTTTAGTTCATTTTTTAAAAATCTGACTGCACAGCCCTAATGAAAACAACTTTTTATCTTTTCAGTGCTAAGGACATCACATCCAAAGGCCTCAAGATAAATAATTCCAGATTGTTCCAAATCCACAAACTATTCTGTTAATACAAAATACTGACTTTCAAGGATCATCAAAATACAAAGCACAATCTTTTATCTTTCAGAAACTGAATATACAAAGCATATTTCAAAATATTTCCAGAGGCAAAGAATACAAATAACTATTAATTATACACATATGGTCACAATTCTGCCTGCAAAATGTCATCAGGAAATGTACACAAGGCCTCCTGTAAAATGTACATCATCTATATGTAGTGTTACAACCTTATGTTCAAATGAAAAATTGACAATATCATACATACTTCCACTTACATGTAGGTAGACAATTCCAAAATACAGTACTCTTCTGTACAAAAAAGATCATGCCACTTTTAAAAGATGGAAAGAACATTTGGTTTCCATGGTAACTAGATGTTTTAGTTCAAACTTTTCAATTTGACTACGAACAACTTTTACTTGTACAACATTACACTTGTAAAATTTTCAAAAATTACCATATTAACAGAATTTCAACAGCTGCGATTATAAACAGAACCTACTGTCCTAATAGATAAAAGCAAGTTTAATTTTTAAGCCATATAAAGATACAATTTTTAAAAAATCTTGATTCAAAGAAATTTACATTATACAACACTATACTAGGGCAGAGGAGTGAGTTAGTGAATATACACTAAAATGCAAACTTTGTTTTCTGAAGGGTAAAAGACATTTTAACATTTACAGCATCAGGTTTACAAATGTACAACTGTACAACCAAACTATGCATTACTAAGATAGCCAAGCATATGGTTAAACACAAACAATAAATTTCATTTTTTCAAACTGTAAACTTACACCTATAAATTGCAAAGTCTACACGTATACACTACATATTTATAAGTAAAACAAAGTCTATTCCATTAGTTTTTGCATGCGTTATGGTGAGCTACCAAGCTTACCAGTCAATGGCCCCTTAATTTTCAAATCTGCCCAAGATTGCCAAATCTTTAAACTGAGAAAGTAAAAATAAATCCACCACACCTTCATAAACGTTCTTAATTTAGGTATTGAAAAATACAAATCCCCTCATCTCTTTGCAAAATAGACTGAAAAGCCAAATCTAGCAAAAAAAAACTTTTCAGACAATTTGTATATTTAGGTATGTGTACCATCATGATTCCTTACTGCCCCCTTGTACAATGGTTAAATACATATGTATGTACAGTACTTCTATACATCACTGAAATAGAAAAGCAGGGCAGTGTTTATCTCAAAAAATAAAACCTATTGAGTATTGACATCTCCGTAGTAAACATCAGGAGTTACATTACATATCAGCCTGTAATTTAAGCCTTCCCTGAATTACATATTTCAACAGACCATAACTGTTGTGCTATTTAAATATTGTTGTCAAAAAGTAACTTGCTGAAACACAACTTAACTTTATACAAGTTCTGTTATTTGATTAATTTAATATTTCTCTCCGCCATAAAATTTAATCTATTGGGCCTGAGAACTACATTATGCAGCAAGTACCTAAAATGATTAGAATTTAAAAGTTGTGAATATACTACTTGAAACTCTTCTCTCTAATGATTTTGCAAGGTTTAATTTACAAAACACACAAAAGTTATTTTGATGCTATTACATTAAGTTCATATATTCTGTGTTTTACCTAGGCTTTCCAATAAATCTCCAACAAAGGTACTTTAAGGAGAAACAAAATGCACACAAAAATTCAGGGCACATTTAGGATTTGAAGTAGAGTTGACTGGTAAAACACACAATTCATCATTAATGGAAGAAAAAAAAATAGGGGATGCAATAATTACAAGTTAAGTTGTGTTTAAAAGTCTCTCTGGTTTGGCACACACAATATTTAAGTAGAACAGTTTTCAGAAGTTCTTCTGTGTGCATCACTTCAATTTACAACATTCCATTTGGTGGTCCTCCAATTGACCCCAGGTCAGTGCTGTTCTTCATGTAATACTTTTCCAGTTTGGCTAAGATGTGTTTTCCATAAGTGTATTTCCTAAGGGTTGTAATATGAGGTCGAATCTGTATACAAACAAAAAATATATAACATTTAAGAAAATTCTTTTAAATCAGCTCAAGCATTTCATGGTTGCAATTTTTATAATGGATCAGTGCCCACTAGAAGTTCAAGTCTTTATTTCCCCCTTTTGTTAATTTTATCAGAAATTTGGCTGTAAGTTTATACTTGCATCTTTTTTAACCAAGATTAGTAAATGGAAATTAACATAATCCACCAGAAGGAAGTAAAATACAGAGTTAGAAAAGAAAGCGAGTTTTGGCCTTTGAAGATCTTTCGTGATCCGTAAAACTTGTTCATTCTAATGGAATGGTACATACATTTGAACAAAATTTATGCAATTACATCTTCAAATAAAAAGCTACATGGTTTAAATTGCAGTCTCCTTGCCCCAAGCAGCAGTAACAAAATAATTAACCCCTTATGCTAACAGCACTGAATGTGTAGTTTTGCTACTTTACCCATTTCATCTTGCACATTACATAGCATTCAATTTCAAAGTTATGCAAAAATATCAATAAAATATACCTTGTGCATGATAATTTTACGTTGAGCAGGTTCTGCTACATCAATCATTTTTTGAACCACATAGTTGGCATATTGATCTTTCATCATTGTATATAAGGCACTGTGGGGGCCATCATTCTGGCAGCAGATCTCATCAATCAGTAAAGCACGTTCAGCACGAGAGGCATGGGTGACGCACTTTTCAACAACATTGCTTAAAAAAATCCACAGTACAAGTCTAATCAGTATCCTAAGCTGAATTAATTTTATATGCAAATTTTATGGCTTGCAGAATAAAGAAAACATAAATCAGGATTTTTTTTTTTTAACTTAAATGGTGTTGGGAAGGGAGAACCTTTAATGGTAGACTTAAGAAACACTTGCAACATTTCATTGTACTATGGTTGTTTTTATGTTTACTATAACATTAACTCTGATCATATGTATATGTTCAAATATTTGGTTCAAGGACATTGTTACTCAATTAAGCACATATTCAACAAAAAAGGAACATTTTTCAGGTATTTACATTATTTAGTATTGAAGCACATTTTTACATGAAATGCAAATTCTTATACCTGGCAAATTTATGCTGACTTAGAGCAAGAACTTTTCCCCTTATCTCAGCAACAATCTTACTCTTATCTTCAGGACGCCCATGCTCCAAAACATGCTGGATGACATAATTTCCATATTGATCCTAATTAAACAAAGAAAATTAAACCTTAGAAATAAAATTCAGATAAACGTTCTCATACTAGTTTTTTAAAATATAAATTTGTTTACTATTTGTGCATTAATACATATTGTACATGTACAAGTCAGAGGACATCATTCTACCATTATATAGGTCATTGGTTAGACCGCATCTCAAGCTTTGAGGCTAGGTTTTCATGATACATTGGCCTTGGAAAAGGTTAAAAGGAGAGCTACAAGAAAGATTCCTAGCTTTAAGACTCTGATAGCTTTAAAATAGTCATCCAGTTATTTTAGAACAGCATAGCCTTAGAAGTGACCTGATAAGTATACAAAATAATGAAAAGGCTAAAATGGATATCTGTTAAGATTGGGGAGGACCAAGGAACACATTTAAGCTACACAAGAGTAGGAATAGGCTAGATGGATAGGTAACTCTCCTATTCTCAGAGTGGTATTGGCTTATTTTCTGTGTTGACTATGTATGCCTTCAAGAGGGAGCTGATCCCATTCATTGTCGCAAAGGTAAGTGGAATAACAGGTAATATTCATGTGGTCAATGGGATCTCCAAAAGTAGTTTCGAATGCCTGTAGAAGTCAGAGAGAAATATTCCAGAGGTTGTTTTTTTAAATCAGAGTCTTTTTTTTGTTTTATGCCTGCAAGAGTTAGGACTTTAATTATGTCTAATCATGATATTGCAGATCTTTTCCTGCCTGTCATTTTCATTTGTTTGCAAAATAATTTTTGTAATGGATTTACAAGAGTTGTGTGACCAAGTATACTTAAAATCTCAAATTTTCATTTGTCGAAATTAAATTCATTTCTAATATATAGCAGGAAGCTTTACATGCAATATTTTAGGATGCATGTAAAAGAACATTCTTCCTTATTTTTGTCATTTCTTTAATCTTCTCCCTCAATATTTTACTTAATAATTTGATCATATTCATATCCATACTTTTTATTTATTTAGAAAACCAAACTGTGCATTTCATTTTTGCATTGCCCCAGTTATTAGAGTGTGGGGCCCAGTAGTGAGTAAGCAGAACCTGTCCAGAGTTAAAAATGTAAATGGATATATACCAGTGCCACAAGTGCACTTCCAAATCAAAACAAATGAAGTGGATAAACGCTTGCGAGTCATTACTGATCATCTGCTTTAAGTATTGTATATAGCATACTTTCCTTTTTTTAAAATTACTTACTTTGTTTCTTAAAAGATGACTGGCATCATGTCACGGTGAGTACTCTGCACAGGTAAGCAGACAGTTTGCAATTAAAGACAATGGATGTATGATGTCGGTGGTGATTATAAGTAGTGCATGTTATGTTAGAAAGTGCAAAATACTAGTTTCCCTTTCCTAAATACAGATGTGTCCAGTATCCTGTATATATCATAATGCAAATGGTACAAGTCCTATAACGTACTCATACACCTAGAAACAAGGCCATGGGTTTGCTGCTTATAAAATGGATAAATTATTAGAATTGAAGAATGTGATCATCAAAATTGACTAAAAACCGCTAATAAAAATCCCGGAAAAATTAGAATAGAATTTAACTTATTTCGTCATCATTAACCAGTGATTCTAAATGGACAGAATTGTAGAATGTGATCTCAAAACACCGGTGAGGATCTCAGAATCCCATGTGAAAGAAAAATAATTTGATTATTTTGTCTGCTCGTCTATGATGAAAGGTATAGATTTGAATGGATTCATGCATTCTTTATGCTCATATGTTATCTGCTCCCCTTACCTGCACTAATTGCTCAGTGTGCTGATGCAGTTCCTCTAGGATCGGAAGAGTCTGCTCAGGTGTGCAGTGCTCCAAGATACGCTGTATGACTCGACAACCATAAGGATGAGTTGACAACACAAAGACCTAGAAAATAATTATCAGTTGCTGAGGAAACAAGACTTTGCTGTTAGAAAAAACCCAAGAATTTTACAAAATTAAAACAGTTTTAAAGATAGGAAAAATAAATCCAGTACAGCATTAATTCAGGGAGACAATGATGAAAGATCACTGACCTGAAACGTTAAAGCATCCCCTTCAGAATTGGGTCCTTTATTTTATATTGCTTCTCCGCATTCTTCTTACCAAATGTACCACTTCATACTTCTCTACATTCAACTTTAACAGTCACACATCTGTCAATTCCACCAGCTTGTCTTGTATTAATCACTATACTCTGCATAGTTCATAAGTTTGGTGCCATCTTAAATTGTTTAAATTGTGCACCACCCACTAGGGAATCCCAGTGTATACCTTGCTTCAGTCTGAAAATCACTGTTCACCACCAGGTCACGAGGCCAACTTTGTATCAATACCACCACTTTCTCTCTTATTTTATGGGTTTCAACTTTGCTGGCAAGTCTATGCACTATGAAAAAATTGCAATATGAAATAATTTTTTGAAAGTTCATACACATCACATCAACTGTCTGTTACCTTATTAAAAAACTCAATCTAGTTAGTTGACCATGATTTGCCTTTAAAAAATCCTTGCTGGCTTTCCCTAATTAATCCACACTTGTCCAAGGCAGGTATCAAACTATGGACTTACAATGGAGAGACTATATCATTGTTAGGAGCTTTGGAAGTAGACACTGCGTACAACAGCCAAGACGCAAGTGTACAGCTCCTGGTGATAAAAGGGCTTGTGCCAGTCTCCCAGGGTGTGACTGGTTCAGTAAAATTCAGTTGAACTGGGGTGAGACAAAGCACATGTGGGTGACAGAGGATCTCATTCAGAAATACCCTGAAGTTTTCAAAGATGAACTGAGCACATTGCGGGGCACCACAGTTAAGCTGTTTGTGGACCGTGACTATTCCTCGCTTTTTCAAGCCCAGGACTGCCCTACACCACGAAAGGCCAAGTGGAAGAGGAATTGGGGTGGCTCCTGAGGTGAGGAATCATTGTACTCATTCATTTTCACACTGGGCAGCCCCAATTGTTCCTGTTCTTATGCACCGCGCGTATATGCGGGGATTACAAACTCACCCGCGTATGCTTTATCTCACCCCAGTTCAACTGAATTTTACTGAGCCAGTCACACTCTGGGAGACTAGGAGGCAAGACATTCTTAAAACTTGACACGAGCAAAGCCTACCAGCAGCTTTTGTTAGAGGACTCCTCAAAACAGTACATCACAATCAACACCAACAACGGTTTGTTCAAATACAACCCTCTAGTTTTCAGGATGTCCTCCAGTCCTGTGATTTTTCAAAAGACAATAGACAATCTGTTGCAGGGGTTTTCCAATGCAGCAATTTACTTGGATGACATCCTGATCACAGGGAAAACTGAGGAGGAGCACCTCAACAAGTGTTTTCAGAGGCAGGGCTGTGCAAGTGCATCTTCCAGACACACACTGTAGAATATCTGGGTCACAAAGTCACAGTGGAGGGAAAGTCAGAGCTATCAAGGAAGCTCCCAACCCCAGGAATGTGTCTGAGCTCAGGTCATTTCTGGACATGGTGAATTACTACAGGAAGTTTCTGCTGGACCTTTCAACAGTGTTGGCGTCACTGCTGCTTCACAAAGAGACCCAATTGAAATGGGGGTCAGCACAAGAGAAAGCTTTCAAGAATGTGAAGCCATTGCTACAATCAGCTAATCTGCTGGTTCATCTTGATCAGGACAGAGAGCTTATTCTGTCATGTCATGCCCTATGGCGTGGTCTCTCATTTGATGGAGGACGGGTTGGAAAAAAAACATTGGATTTGCATCAAGCACCCAGCCAACAGTTGAGAAGGGATAGTCAGAGCTAGACAAGGTCTAGCCACTTATCTTCACTGTGAAACGTTTTCATCAGTACCCTTATGGTCGTTCATTCACTATATGTACAGGCCACAAGCCATGGATGAGCCTCTTCAGTAAATCCAGATGCATTCCTCCCATGACCTCGGCATGAATACAGTGCTGGGCTCTTTCATTGTTAGCCTACCAGTATAACTGTGTATAGGGTGGGGAAGGACAATGCAAAGGCACTAAGTTGCTTCCTTTACCAGACATGTCCACCAAAACATTATTTCCTCCAGAGACAATTTTCTTGCTCAAGAGACTTTGTGAATGTAAAACAGATCAAAGAGTGGACAGACTAGGACCCTGCCCTGCCCCAGGTGAAAAGGTTCCTAATGCAGGCTTGGCCTCTTGACATAGGGTACGATGAACTGAGACCATGTGCGAAACCAAAGTGGAACTAGGTGTGCAGGATAGTTGCATTCTTTGGGGTTCAGAGTGGTCGTCCAACCTGCAGGTCTTGGATGAAGTCCATGAGGCTCACCCGGGTGCCTCCCGGATGAAAAGTTTAACAAGGTCATACGTCTAGTGGCCCAACATGGATCAGGACTTGGAGAACAAGACAAAATCCTGTCTGGAGTGTGAGCTCAACCAAAAGGTGGTGCCACCAGCGCCACTTTATCCGTGGGCGTGGCCTGACTGTCCCTGGTCCAGGCTCCATGTGGACTTTGCAGAGCCTTTCATGGGACATATGTTTCTAATCATTGTGGATGCACACTCTAAGTGGCTGGAAGCACACATCATGAGCAACATCACAGCTCCTATTACAAAGTTTACGGCACTCACGACTTACCAGATTCTCTTGCCTCTGATAACAGCACATTTACTAGTGACTTGTTCCAGGAGTTCATGCAGAGAAATGGAATACCCCATGTGCGCACTGCTCCTTTTCATCCCGCATCAAATGGTTTAGCAGAGCGAATGGAGGTCTGAAAAAGGTGACAGGCGGAACCTTCGGAACCAAGCTCCCATGGTTCTTGTTTCAGTACCACATCATGCCACAAATAAAGACAGGGCTCTCACCAGCTGAAATGCTGATGAGTAGGAAGCCAAACTCTCATCTGAATCTGCTGCATCCAGATGTCAAAATGAGAATGGGAAGGAGTCAGGAAAAGCAAAAGGAGCGACATGACCACCTTGCTAAGGAGAGACATTTCAATCTAAATTACAGTGTCTGTGTGAGAAATTTTGGTAGAAGCCAACACTGGCCTCCTGGAGCCATTCTCAATCAAAGTGGTCCAGTTTCCTTAGTGATTAAACTAACTGGTGAAAGAATCACCCACAGGGGGCCAGGCTCACATTCATCGGAGCCGCAACTCTGAAACAACAAAGTCTTCAGACCACACAGCAGAAAGAAATGCTACGGTGGAGACCCAACAGGAAATGGTACCTGATGGATAGGGCATCAAGTGGTCTCTACTCCAGAAAACACAGGGGGACTGGTCACTGCTCTAAGAGAGGGTGAGGGACATTCGTTCACAGACACCTGATGCACTCCCGCACCCACAAATGTGGTTCCCCGAGGACAAGCCTCACCAAGATCTATGGAGACACCAGGGCTACTGTGCAGGTCACAGCATAGTAACAAAGCTCCTGTAAGACTGAAGTATAGTTGGGACACGAGTGTCACTGTGTGTTAATGTTTAGTTTGGAATGTTGGTTTCCACAGATTTTCAGTAGCAAAGGCTTTACACTGTTATTAAAATTGGGGGGGGGGGGGGGGGGGGGGGAGTGTGTGTGTGTGTGTGTGTGTGATACTGTGTTTATTAAGTAATTTCCTATTGAATATGCTGGCAAATGTCCCCTCACCCTCTCTTGGAGCAGTGACCAGTCCCCCTCTGTTTTCTGGAGTGGAGACCACTTGATGCCCTATCCATCAAGTACAGCTATCCATCCTGTTGGGTCTTCACCGTAGCATTTCTTTCTGCTGTGTGGTCTGAAGACTTTGTTGTTTCAGAGTTGTGGCTCCGATGAATGCGAGCCAGGTGTCTGCGGGTGATTCCTTCTGTGGAGATGCCGGTGTTGGGCTGGGGTAAACACAGTAAGAAGTTTAACAACACCAGGTTAAAGTCCAACAGGTTTATTTGGTAGCAAAAGCCACACAAGCTTTCGGAGCCCCAAGCCCCTTCTTCAGGTGAGTGGGAATTCTGTTCACAAACAGGGCATATAAAGACACAAATTCAATTTACATGAATAATGGTTGGAATGCGAATACTTACAGCTAATCAAGTCTTTAAGATACAAACAATGTGAGTGGAGAGAGCATCAAGACAGGCTAAAGAAATGTGTATTGTCTCTAAAGAGATGTGTATTGAGACAATACACATCTCTTTAGCCTGTCTTGATGCTCTCTCCACTCACGTTGTTTTGTTTCTTAAAGACTTGATTAGCTGTAAGTATTCACATTCCAACCATTATTCATGTAAATTGAATTTGTGTCTTTATATGCCCTGTTTGTGAACAGAATTCCCACTCACCTGAAGAAGGGGCTTGGGGCTCCGAAAGCTTGTGTGGCTTTTGCTACCAAATAAACCTGTTGGACTTTAACCTGGTGTTGTTAAACTTCTTACGGTGATTCCTTCACCAGTTAGTTTCATCACTAAGGAAACTGGACCACTTTGATTGAGAATGGCTCCAGGGTATTTAGTGGGGGCTGTTGCTGTAGCCAGGAGGGTTAGTCCTATTCATCGCTGTTGCTAAATTATGTGTATAGGCTGCACTGTTGTTATTTTACAGTTTAAACAATAAAGGAGATTAAGTATTTAAATGTGTTTGACCTCCTTGTCAAGTTACCACAACTCTCTATCTCAGTCATCCACGTGAGAAGTTTTTCAAAAGATTTTCTGATTCTACTGATATTGGCTCTCAAAAAAGAATATCTAGTTAGTTCACATGCCATTGTTTCATTTCACAGCTCAAAAGCTGTACAAGAGGAATTTGATTTATCCAAATTGTTAACGGCAAACCATTCTTATTTATACAATTGCACATTTGAAATCATATTTTGGAAACGTACATGAAATAGCGTTTTAATTTGATATAGTTTTCCCTGCTTATAAAGCTGGCCCCTGTGCTCATAAAACAGCAAAAAAACTGCTTACCTGCCCTTTAAAAGCATCAATAATGAACTGGAGAGATTGGGGTTGCACACACTCTATGCACTTTTGAACAACATGGTTTCCATTTTGGTCCTTAACACATTTTAAAACGTGACCATCCAGCTCCTTTACCATATCATTCTGCATGAAGAAGAGGACTATTAAAAACTACAAGCATAATTCATTGGAAAAATCTTTAAACATTAATATTTCTGCAATTATTTATTCATTTCTACCAACAATTAACTTGTATTAGGAAAAATCTGTTCAAACTTACAATTACCTGCTGGTCAGCTGATATGGATTCTAATGCTTTCTGAATAACACGACAACCATACATCTGTAGAGCCAAGGGCAAAACATGACCACGAATACGCTGAGCTAAAGCCAACTTCTGATCCATGCTTCCAAACTGAAAATATTAAAACAAAACCATAAATCTCAAATCAAACTCAAATTACAAATATAGATTCAACATCTCAAAGGTTATAATATTTTGTGTCTCTGTAATAGTGCCACTGCTCTTGGTTCAGGCTTCTGAATCAATCTCTTCTTCAGCAGTGGATGAGTTAAGTTCATGCCACAGGAGGTGGAACTCTCTCATGTCTCTTAGCACCGCCCCACAACTGCACGTAGAGTGAAGACCATGAGCCAGGCAATGGGGTTGATTCAAACATACAATTTATGAATATTAAGTCAAGTCTGTAAGACAGTAGCGAATGAGTGTTAATCATACACTGGCTGTGCACCGAGCTCTGGAGTGGGAGGGTGAAGGATTCATGGAAAAAATCAATCCTCACACCCTCAAACACCCACCATTTTTTTGAGTATTTTAAAGCCTTATAAGTTGCTCCAGAACATAGCTGAAGTAATTTTACAAATATTAATGGAATAATCCTCGACAAATTTTACATAGAAATATGCCTTACAGACCTTACAGCAAGAAAAGTACATGAATTATACATGGAACACAAATATACATCTAATTCAAAAATTCTAAATGTACATTTGCAGCTTTAGTAAGGAAAATCCCCCACTAATGCTGCATATTTACCAATTTAATATTTTAAGGATTTACAAATTCATGAAGTGATCTATTATAGAATCAGCTGTTATATCGTCAGTTATGTGACACATCAGTGATGCATAGTTACAGTGCACATTAGTCCTCTAACCTATATTAAAGGAATTCTATAACCACTAACTTCCTGTGACACTGCACATAGCATTACAGGACACTGGGCTGAGACTGGAGTGGTCAGGTTGGCCACAGAGCAAAGGATAGGGAGTTAAACATAGTGAGTTTAGAATACGAAGTCCAGTAAAAGCATAGAGTAAGAGTTGGTTTATTGCAATTATGTTTTCTTGCTGTTTTATGTATTCAACCAAAACAGGTACATTAGGTTCAATACAGCTGGATTAAAAACAAGAATATGGCTGTTGTTAAAAGCAAACCATTGAAGCCCCATGCAAGAGTTCTTCAGGGAAGCATCTGCAGCCTAATTATCTTCCACCACCTCATCAATGATAAGTTCAGGGATTGAACTGTTCACTGATGGTTCCGGTGCTCACCCAAATCTACAATTTTTCAAAAATGTAACCGTTCATGCCAGCCTACAGGAGCTGTATAACACCCAGACTTGGCTTGACAAGCAGCAGATAACATTTAACTGCACAAGTACCAGGTAATAACCACTTTGAACAAGAAAAGACCGTTGCCTACCCATGAGTTTCAATGGCACCATAATCACCAAGTCCTCCACCATCAACATCTTATGGGTCACCACTGCCCAGAAGTTTAACCGCATCAGTCATATGAACATTATGGCTATAACAGCAAGGCGGAAGACTAGGCAACAAGTGGCCTACTTCCTCTTCTCTCAAAGTTTCTTCGTGAACCTCAAGTCAACAGTGCGTACCACTTACCTGGTGGGTGCTCTAGCTCCATCACTGGCACACTGTGGCTTCAAATTGTATGATTTACAGGGTGTACTGCAACAACTCAGCAAGTTTACACTGACAGCATTGCCTGGACCTCTATCACTGATAAGGGGAAGGACAGCAATGCTGAGGGAACACTGATCTGGATATGCATCACCATCGTCACTGCTGGGATTTCTAACTTAACACCATGTGAGAGTACCACCACCAGCCAAGATAGCAACTGGGTCCTACAGTTTTTCAGGGCAACCAAGGATGAGCAATAAATGTGGCTTTGCCAGCATTGCCTATGTACACCTTGTTCTCAGGATATGGCAACCATTTCACCATTAAAACTAGGTTCAAATTTAATCAGCCTACTTGACAACCCTACCGCTTCTACTATAAATGGCAGGGTAACGTGTCTGTAACTCTTCATCAAGTGGCAAACAAAGCGAGGGGGGGATGGGATGATGAAAATGCATTTTCCATTGTAGCAGCTGCTTTGCATCAAAGCTGTGAGCGTCCATTGTGAGGGACTAAGACTATATATAGATATGCTCATCACTATTTCACTGAAACAAGGCACGGAAAGTGGCTGAAACAGTTTCTGTCTACGATCCCAGAACAAAAGAAGCCACTTGGCAGTTTTAGGAAAACGCACAGCTTGTTATCTGAGGAGCTACTAATGACCCCTTGTGGAGTGTGCAGCCCAACTTCAAAGAGAGCTACACAAAGGCCACCTGTATTTCATAACCCAGGCCATCTGCTAAGATAAAAGTTCTGCAAACTTTCTTTCAATTCCTAGTGGCTGAGACGTTTAATAGTCATTGGAATCCAGATGACGGATACACATCCTTTGTCAAAGATGATGGGGAGGCAAATCACGTGACATGGGCCTCTGGTTTGTGGAACAATTAATACTGCCTTGCTGAACTGAAAAGCTCAGTCTGCTGTTTACTATCTGGCCTCATTTGCATTGCTTCTGTTGGAAGTTCTACGCATTGCCTGCAAAACTGATTTACATCTGCACGCCTATCTTGTGAAGTCCCACACCACTGGAAAAGTGAATTCTACAACATTGGTTCTTTAGTCCGCAGACCTCAGTGAAGGAATACTTCATTGGACTTTGATTCTGGAACTCAATGAACCAATATTTAGTTTCTCTGCTGTCTCTCTACTGTAAAACCTTTTTTCTAACCCTCCCTTTACTATATGAGGCGACTTTGTGACTCTGCTCTGTGGTTTGAATGTGTGCAATAAACTTCAGCCTCTGTTCAGATCATCCTATCCCATGTTTGCTGTGGGGCTGTTAATAGAATATTGGATCACACAAAAACCAATTGGTTGGGAAATATGTCACCACTTATAAAGAGGGAAACAAATTAAACATCTTTCCGTTTACAGACGGGAGGCGAGGGGAGTGATGTTTAAATTAACTCCTGTCCGCACCCCCATCAATGTTGTAATATATTTCAGAAAATATAGTTACCTCAAAGAATTTCTGTATTACATAATTTCCAAACACGTCAGTCATCAGTTGATAAGCTGCTTGCAGGATCTCACTGAAAACCATCTGCCGTTCTGCTGGTGTAGCCCGTTCCAACTTTTGTTGAATAAATCTGCCAATTCCAAAAGGAGAACGAAGTCGGTTCTACACTTACAGCATTTTAAAATGCATTTTGCTGTAATTTTTGCTTAAAATATATAGTTACCGTTCATCTTACTGCAGAGTAGAGCTCTTTGCACAGCTGAGATGGCAGGCTGTTTGGTTACTAATCAAAATAAATACACTCCTTTATTCTCAAAGTGGAGAACAATACTGTTCTTTGATGATAACACTTGCCCTTACAACTAAGTGCATTGTTTTCTTAGAACTTTGATGGGGGTAAGTGGGCTTTTTCAGAAATCTAAAATATATATTTCTTGGATAATAAGACTCTATTTGGGGTAGAGAAGTTAAGGGATCGAGGGATACAGATGCATTACAAGTAACAAGGCAGCTTAGTAAAGCCAATTTTAAAAAATCAAACCAAACACTGCAGCTTATTTCTAGAGAGAACTGAAAAATTGAAAAGCAGAAATACTATGCTAAACTTATATGGAACATAACTGAAATACAAAAGAGACTTGAATTTCTATAGTATTTTTCACGGCCACCAGAAGTCAAAGTGCTTTACAATCAATGAAGTACTTTTGAAGCACAGTCACTGTTGTAATGTAGCAAATGGAACAAATTGCATACAAATTCCCACAAACAGCAATGTGATAATGACCACATTACTGATTTTTATGGTTTATGAGGGATAAATATTGGCACCTTCCCTGCACTTTCCCAATTGTTCCATGGGATCCTTTACATCCACCCAAGGAGGCAGATGGGACCTCACTTTAACGTCACATTCAAAAGAAAGCACCTCTGTTAGTGTTGCACTCCCTCACAACCGATTTGGCGTATCAGTCTTTATTTTTGTGCTCAAGCCCTGGAGTGGGATTTGAACCCTGAAACTTATGATTCAGAGGCAACCTCAAGTACTGATGAACAAGTTCTGGTCTCCACATGATTTTTAAAAAAGATGTAGCGACATTGGCGAAAGTTCAAAAAGGATTCACAAGGATGATACCAGAACTGAGAAGTTAAGGCCATCATCAAGAAAGACTGAACATGCTCAGTGAAAAGCTGAGGGATGACTTGATCAACATCTTTAAGATAATGAAAGGATCTGATTATGGTAGCCATGGAGAAAACGGTTCTGTATGAGGGAGACACCAAAACTAGATGGCAGTCATTAATAAATCCAAAAGCGAATTCAGGAGAAACTTGCAACAAGGAGTAGCTGAGGCAAGTAGTAGAATTTTTTTTTAAGGGGAACCCAGATGAGCATAAGTGCAAAGGGATTAGAAGGAAAGACTGGTGTGTTAGATGGAAGAAAGGAGGAAGTGGACTCATGTGAGGCATAAACGTCAACATAGGCCAGCTGGGCTGAAGAACCAGTTTTCTATACTATAGATTTGATGTAACTACGTATTCATTTTAAAACAATGATGAAAAATAATACTTTCTGACTGTATGACTTTAGTACCCTTCTCTGACACACATACTCTAAGAAGTATGAATCAGAAAACGATGAGCAAAATGGGTTGCCTGTTTAGGCAACTTGAACTCAAGTAATAGTCTTAATGACACCAACCTTGTTGAAACAAAACTCATGCTGCTGATCCTAACCAATCACTTCGAAATTAGGAACCTACATCAACTTTAAAAAAAGATTTCCACCAATTAATTTACCTGGAGCCATGTTGGTCCTGGGAGAATTCAACTATGTGACCAACTAGGTCACGTAGTTGAAGATTTGGGAAGCGATTGTTTCTGAAGTCCTCCAGCAGCCTGCTACGACCTGAAGGCATGATATCAGATCTGCTATAACGAAGACGGGAGGGAGGAAACAGCTGGCTGCTCGAACTGAACAGACTCGATGAACCAATCCCACTGCGACTTTTAGCTTCAGCACCAGGTGCTGCAGAGATGAATCGGCCACTGCCATTTGTCAGTCCACCTGCAGTGAAAACATGTGTTGATAAACTGAAAAGAATACACATGGTAATGCCACTATATATTGGCCTCTGAGAACAGTTCAAGTTTTATAATAATGGTAATATATTGCATCTTCATCAATATCGACCTTTTCCTTAATACACAAAAATTATCAAAGAATCTTAATTGCCACAGAAGAACACACAAAAAGTACTGCATGAATTTAGGATTCACAGCTTTGTGCTGTGCGCACAATAAGCTACTGTGTATTGGATATGGTTTAGTCAAATTGAAATCTAAGGTAGGCAACATTCAAAATGCAGTATTTAAAGTAGAACAATTAGCCACTTAAATGATAAATTAACTCAAGCAAATATCGTACATCAATTTTTAATGAATGAAACTGCAGCATATTAAATGTTAAAGAGATTAACCCCAATAGCAGAACAGCATATCTAAACAGAATACTTTCAAGTTGTTTTTGGAAGATTCTGATAACATGTCAAATTGCTTACTGGGGAAAGAGGAGGATTTTCACTATTCTTTGATTTTCACAATAGATCTACAATTTCTAAATCTTCTAGAGTTTTGCTTTTAACAAACTTATTATCCCAGTTTAGTATTCTTCACTGGTATAGTCAAAAATTAAGTTTTGTGAAAGCGTTGACAAATAGCTTCCCATTTTTTAAAATCCTAACCAATAGCACCCAAAGGGCATTGTATTTTGTGTATACTTATGCCAAACTCCAAAGGGATACAAATGGATTTCTCATCAATATAAAAGTCAGTCCAGGACTGAAAACTTGAATGCTAAATTACTGGTATATACACATTTTTATGCACAACAAAACAATAAACATACCAAGATGAAGACTAGATGAAGACCCATGTGAGGAGAGGGATGGAGGTGGTGTCAACGAGTGATTGGGAGTCTGGCTAGGAAGAGGCATACCAATTGGACCAGGTGATGAGGAGAATCCCAAGCTGCTGTAGAACTGCTGACCTATAGGAGCCAGACTGCTGTTTGGTCGTTTGTACAGATCAGAGCTGGTAGACAATGAATCTCTTCTCGATACACTGTTGCTTCCAGAGCTACCAACTGTAGGCACAGGATGTCAAAATAGGTTTGGGTATGAAGCTGGTAACAGCATATAATATCTGAACATTTTAGTTGCCACAAATTGTTTAACCTTAGAAATAGAACATGTGTGTGTCTATGATTGAAGGTAGCACTATTTACTACAATTTACAGCTGAATTTCTATTTTTCATTATTAGCAAGTTTTAAATTAAGCTGATCTATGTCTACTGGACAATAATTGAAGTACTTTCTCAAAATGAAAATTTTAAGAATGAATATATTTTATTGATTTAAACCTTTTTTTAAAAAAAATACAAGTGTATTTTTAAATTTCATTTATGGGATGCGGGCATCGCTAGCTAGGCCAGCATTTATTGTCCATCCCTAATTGCACTTGAGAAAGCAGTGGTGAGCTGCCTTCTTGAACTGCTGCAGTCCCTGTTGTGGGTACACCCTCAGTGCTGTTACAGAGGGGATTCCAGGATTTTGACCCAGCACCAATGATGGAACAGATATGTTTCCAAGTCAGGATGGTGAGTTTCTTGGAGGAAATTTTCCAGGTATCTGCTGTCCTTGTCCTTCAAGATGGTAGTAGTCTTGGGCTTGTAAGGTGCTGCCCAAGGTGGCACGGTGGCAAAGCGGTTAGCACTGCTGCCTCAGTGCCGGGGATCTGGGTTCAATTCCGGCCTTGGGTCACTGTCTGTGTGGAGTTTGCACGTTCTCCTCGTGTCTGCGTGGGTTTCCTCCGGGTGCTCCAATTTCCTCTCTCACTCCAAAGATGAGAAAATTAGGTGGATTGGCCATGCTATTTGCCCCTTAGTGTCAGGGGAATTAGCAGTGTAAATATGTGGGATCACAGAGATAGGGCCTGGTGGGATTGTCGTCGGTGCAGGGTCAATGGGCCAACTAGGCTCTCTCTGCACTGTAGGGATTCTACGATGTTGAGTTCCTGCAATGCATTTTGGAGATAAACAAAGAACAAAGAACAGTACAGCACAGGAAACAGGCCCTTCGGCCCTCCAAGCCTGTGCCGCTCCTTGGTCCAACTAGACCAATCGTTTGTATCCCTCCATTCCCAGGCTGCTCATGTGACTATCCAGGTAAGTCTTAAACGATGTCAGCGTGCCTGCCTCCACCACCCTACTTGGCAGCGCATTCCAGGCCCCCACCACCCTCTGTGTAAAAAACGTCCCTCTGATGTCTGAGTTATACTTCGCCCCTCTCAGCTTGAGCCCATGACCCCTCGTGATCGTCACCTCCGACCTGGGAAAAAGCTTCCCACTGTTCACCCTATCTATACCCTTCATAATCTTGTATACCTCTATTAGATCTCCCCTCATTCTCCGTCTTTCCAAGGAGAACAACCCCAGTCTACCCAATCTCTCCTCATAGCTAAGACCCTCCATACCAGGCAACATCCTGGTAAACCTTCTCTGCACTCTCTCCAATGCCTCCACGTCCTTCTGGTCGTGCGGCGACCAGAACTGGACGCAGTACTCCAAATGCGGCCTAACCAGCGTTCTATACAGCTGCATCATCAGACTCCAGCTTTTATACTCTATACCCCGTCCTATAAAGGCAAGCATACCATATGCCTTCTTCACCACCTTCTCCACCTGTGTTGCCACCTTCAAGGATTTGTGGACTTGCACACCTAGGTCCCTCTGTGTTTCTATACTCCTGATGACTCTGCCATTTATTGTATAACTCCTCCCTACATTATTTCTTCCAAAATGCATCACTTCGCATTTATCCGGATTAAATTCCATCTGCCACCTCTCCGCCCAATTTTCCAGCCTATCTATATCCTGCTGTATTGCCCGACAATGCTCTTCGCTATCCGCAATTCCAGCCATCTTTGTGTCATCCGCAAACTTGCTGATTACACCAGTTACACCTTCTTCCAAATCATTTATATATATCACAAATAGCAGAGGTCCCAGTACAGAGCCCTGCGGAACACCACTGGTCACAGACCTCCAGCCGGAAAAAGACCCTTCGACCACTACCCTCTGTCTCCTATGGCCAAGCCAGTTCTCCACCCATCGAGCCACTTCTCCTTGTATCCCATGAGCCTTAACCTTCTTAACCAACCTGCCATGTGGGACTTTGTCAAATGCCTTACTGAAATCCATATAGACGACATCCACGGCCCTTCCTTCATCAACCGTTTTTGTCACTTCCTCAAAAAACTCCACCAAATTTGTAAGGCACGACCTCCCTCTTACAAAACCATGCTGTCTGTCACTAATGAGATTGTTCCGTTCTAAATGCACATGCATCCTGTCTCTAAGAATCCTCTCCAACAACTTCCCTACCACGGACGTCAAGCTCACCGGCCTATAATTTCCTGGGTTATCCCTGCTACCCTTCTTAAACAACGGGACCACATTCGCTATCCTCCAATCCTCAGGGACCTCACCCGTGTCCAAAGAAGCGACAAAGATTTCCGTCAGAGGCCCAGCAATTTCACCTCTCGTCTCCCTGAGCAGTCGAGGATAGATGCCATCAGGCCCTGGGGCTTTGTCAGTTTTAATGTTCCCTAAAAAACCTAACACTTCCTCTCTCGTAATGGAGATTTTCTCTAACGGGTCAACACCTCCCTCCGAGACACTCCCGGTTAACACGCCCCTCTCCTTCGTGAATACCGATGCAAAGTATTCATTTAGGATCTCCCCTATTCCCTTGGGTTCTAAGCATAATTCCCCTCCTTTGTCCCTGAGAGGTCCGATTTTCTCCCTGACAACTCTTTTGTTCCTAACGTATGAATAGAATGCCTTAGGATTCTCCTTAATCCTGCCTGCCAAGAACATCTCGTGCCCTCTTTTTGCCCTTCTAACTCCCCGTTTGAGATCTTTCCTACTCTCTCTGTATTCCTCCAGAGCTCCATCTGTTTTCAGTTGCCTGGACTTAACGTACGCCTCCCTTTTCATTTTAATCAGATCCTCAATTTCCCTGGTTATCCACGGCTCTCGAATCCTACCTTTCCTATCTTTCCTTTTTACAGGCACATGCCTATCCTGCAGCCTTATCAATAGTTCCTTAAAAGACTCCCACATGCCAGACGCGGACTTACCCTCGAACATCCTCTCCCAATCAACATCCACCAATTCCTGCCTAATCCGGCTATAGTCAGCCTTCCCCCAATTTAGCACCCTGCCCGTAGGACAGCACTCATCCTTGTCCATTACTATCCTAAAGTTAACAGAGTTGTGGTCACTATTTGCCACATGTTCCCCTACCGAAACTTTGACGACCTGACCGGGCTCATTTCCCAGAACTAGGTCCAGTATAGCCCCCTCTCTAGTCGGGCTATCTACAGACTGTTCCAAAGAACCTTCCAGTACGCATTTTACAAATTCCTCCCCGTCCGGTCCCCCAGCTCTGATGGTACACATTTCTGCCACTGTTCATTGTTGATGGAGTGGATGAACGTTTGTGGATGGGATACCAATCAAATGTGTGCTGCTTTGTCCTGGATGGTGTCAAACTTCTTGAGTGTTGTTGGGCCCGCACTCATTCAGGCAAGTGGACAGTATTCCAACACATTCCTGACTTGTACCTTGTAGATGGTGGTCAGGCTTTGGGAGTAAAGTTATATTTTAAAGCATGAAATAAGTTTTAAAAGGCAATGAAAGAGAACCTATGAAGTATTTCTCTAAATAAGAAAGAAGAGACAACAAAGATTCAGAAGAAATCATGTATAAACGAGCTGCTAGAATTTTAAAAGAGACATGGTGGACTAATAAAGTGCAACTGATAAATTATTGGATTTTCTAGAAGCATTTGACAACATAGCACAAGGATGATTAATTCTTCAAGCAATAATTGCAAAATATATACAGACGGAATTAATTCCAATAATGGAAAACAGTGAAATCAGATTCATCAGCATTTGGTCTTTATAATGACTAAACCAATAGGTTACCTGAATGTAAGTAAATGTAAAATAATTTTGGAAAAAAGAATCAAGTGTAAGGTCCAAACAGTGCAGCTGTAATGACATTGAAATCATACAGCTTTAACTGTAATTAAAACTGTAAAACTGCCAGAAACTTCCGGTGTTCACACGTGCAGATAAAAGTGGAAATCCAGAAGTTGCGGACAGGCACTACCCTACTGAGTGCACTGAAATGCTCACAGAAGATCACCTGAATTGAATTTTTTGCACTATTGATCCCTTTGAAAAAGCTACGCCTTGTTGAATAAGGCATAATTGGGTTTTCCAACGTCATACTAAATTCATAATTATTGCTCAACAACCTCCAGGGCCTGAAAATCTAATTTTATATTTGTGAAATGTGAGATTTATCCATTATTTTAAAACGTCAAAATAGTATTGTAAAGTTTATGTAATCTCAGCTTCTACCTTAATCCCATACCAATGTTTTAATTTTCATTTTGCTGCAGGTAAAATGATTAAAAACTGAAAGGCAATCAGTGGTTTTTACTTCCTGGTTTGCTGTGTGAGAATTTTTCAATGGGATTGATAGCAGCAAGGCCAAGCAGCCACGTTTGCTAGATGCCCCAAAGTCCCTTTGAGCCGAAACCAGAATCCAAATAACATTGGTAAAGGGTAAAGTCATGTGACATGGAGCGAGACCTTTCTGGGCAGCTTTTTTTTGAGGTCAGCAGTGATGGGTATCGCTCTGTCATTGATAGTGAAATCCATTTTAAAAGGAATTGTCATGCAGATTTGCTTGTTATAAACAAAGTTTAAGGACCACGGTAGATATATCTATGGAACAGTCAGCACAGAGTTAGAGGTAATTAAAAATAACAAATAATTAGTTGCAAAAGAGGTTTTATGATTATAAAGAGTTCTGAACTGACTCATATCCAAAAATTCTCTCTCGAGAAGTATATGAAGGATGCTATTATCCTGAGCAGTGTGCAATGATAACAATTTAAGATTATTTATGTCATGTAATTACAAGAAAATATGAACAAAGTTTCCTAGACCTGTTTGACAAATGAGATTCTAAATTTTTGTGATTATTACAATAAACAGATGAAAAGCTAAAAGTAATTAGGAAGAATGGAAGTCAGGTGAAATTAGTTTTCTGCAAAACATTTGATTTGTGCAATAGGTTACCAATCAATTGACTGAAATGAAATGTTTAAATAACTTGAAGAAGCAGAGATGTTTCTGAAAAGAGGAGTGGTTCAAAGATATGGTGAGAAAACAAGTTGGTGGAGTTGGAATTCATGAAAAAGGAAAGACCTATTGGTCTTGCACAAACATTAACATCCACAATCTGGGAACATTTAAGGGTACAGTACTCAGGTGACTGTGAACCAAGAAACTCTAAATTTGTTTCTTCAGGATAACCTTACACTAGATAAGATTATTGCACTGGGCTCTACCGTCAACTTTGTATGCCGTACAACACGACAGGTAACAAATAATCTATGATATTCAATACAAATCTTGAATTTGGCAAGGTCAAAAACCTGGCTAAAAAAGCCTTGGAAAAACCAAAAATTATGTAGTCACTAGTCAAAGGAAAATCATGCTAACATCTGCACACACACAGTTCAGTAGGGATGGAACATTCCAAACACATGTTCACAGGTGCATTTTGTCCTGTGCCAGAATTTTGTATCCAAAACTGAATGAATTTAACTGTAACTTTCAGATGATATTTACATTGTTTAACATTACAAATCTATTTTCAGCCAAAATTAAGATTAAAACCATTCTTTAATTGTTCACTACTTCCAAGTAACTCGGGCCAATTTCATTCCTGCTGGCTGCTCAGATGTTACTACATGGATGTTTGACGTTACCACATTGTGACTGGCTGAGAAAAACTACTTCAAAAGCAAGTGGTTGACTCTCAGTTAAGTGCAGACACATAGAGGTTATAGAGGAACGGTTTACCTGCTGATCCAAATCCTCCAAGTGCTGAGCCAATAGCAGCTCCCAGAGAGTTACTGCTTCCAAAGCTAAGTGACGTGTTGCCCAGCTGACCTGGTCCATGAGAGAACAAGGAGCTGCTCTGAGAACTATTTGACAGGGAGCTACTGCCATAAAAAGAGTTTGACTGCAAGTTGTTGTTTTGCTGTTGCTGCTGCTGCTGTTGCTGCTGCTGCTGAGCTCCAATTGGACGGAAGAGGCCATTTGCTGCTGCTGCTAGGCTGCTTGCTGTCCCACTAGCTGAAGCTGCCGCAGCTGTTTAACAGAATTACACAAAAATTTAGTTCCAAGACAAGCAACATGCTCCAATTAGAAATAAATTGAAACTTGTGTTACTGAAATGGTTCCATAGCAGTACTGAATTTAAGGAAATTGCTTCATGCAAACGCACAAAAATCTCAAACTTTTGCAGCGAAATTAGGTATTATGTAATGTTACAACAAACTTTCTCAAGCGTTGTAAACCTTCAGCTAAATCAGAAACCTGAATCTAAATGAGTCTAGAAGAATACTTGGCACTATCCCCCAAGTAGTAAGCATGGTTTAAGCTTTTTAAAAAATTTTTGTGGTGCTGTCAAACTGCAAGACCACATTAAACTCCGTAATTAAGTGACTGCGTAGGAATAAAAAGTAAAATTACCCACCTCATAGGATCTTCCTTATTCTTCAAAGGGAAGCATCCTTCACATATCAATAGGAGTAAGCCTAGGTTACCAATGGGAAAAATCAAAAGGGTGAAGGTCCATGTGGATCATACCATGTCAAAAGTCTAAAGGGACTTCACCCTAATGACCCACGGTGTTCTAATTCGTTACCCAAGAAAGGCTAAAAATTGGAACACAAAAATAATTCTGCAAGATATGCCCCAAAAAGGGGCAAGCTGGGGTTGACTGGGTGTTGTTGTATGTGGAGGATGCTTCCAGTTGAAAATGAGGAGCATCCTCAAGATAAAGTTATTTTCTTCCTCATTTCAGCATCCTCCACAAAAAAGGAAATATGAAATAAATTAATGTAATGAAGTTATGCCCTTTAACAAAGAAAAACAAAAAGGTGCGATTACTGATCATTTACATAAAAACATTTAAAATAATGACGTTATCAACAAGACAAAACAAGTAGTGGGATTATTTGAAGAAATTCTTATGATAACTAATGGCAGAATATCCTGAACTTACTGCAGCTCACCGGTGAGGTCATATGTAGAGGACAGTTTTATGTACCCTCTTAAATGGTCATTGAAAAAGTTTTAAAGAGGAGCTAAAACAACAGGCATTGAAATCAGGACCTTGAATAAAAAGGGAGATCCATGTCTTTAACTACGAAGTCGTACTAACACAATTCAGAAAATAATGTTATTTGATGTTGGTCTCTATATCTAAAGGACTAGAATACGAGGAGGTAGAAGTCATGCTTCAGCTTTATAAAACCCTGGTTAGACCATACCTGGTCTAGGCAAACAGTTCTAGGTACCACACCGTAGGAAGTGGTTATACTGGCTTAAGCAGGAGTACTGAGTAGATTTATCAGAAGGATATCTCATATCTACAGGAGACCCATAATTTATAACACAATATTTTTAAGGGTACGTACAGTCCCAGGTAAACATTAGGAAAAGGGGCAGGAGTAAGCCATCTGGCACATCAAGCATGCTGCATCATTAAATAAGATTATGGTTAAACTGCTTCATCAGCTCCACTTTCCTGTATTATCACCAAATCCTGGAATTATTTTTCTATCCAATAACCTACTGATCTCTGTCTTGAATATACTACATGGCTCTCACGAGTCAGAGAATTCCAAAGATTCACAACCGTTATCTCAGTCCTAAATTGGTGACCCCTGATTCTGCAACAGTGACTCCAAATTCTAGACTCCCTAGCCAGGGGAACCATCCTGCAACAGCATCCACCCTGTCAAGAACTTTTATTTTATTTCAACGAGATCACCTTTCAGTCTTTTAAACGTTCAGGAATAGATGATTAGTCTGCTTAATCTCCTGCCACAGGGCATTCCCCTCAGCCGAGGAATCAGTCTAGTGAATATGTATTTTCTCTAAGGCAAGTATATCCTTCAAGGTGAACAAATGCTCCATTAAACATGACTTTTTACTAGTATCAAGCAAAATGCCCTTATGGAAAAATGCCCATGTTTGTAAAATGCTTTTGTGACAGTTTCACGAAGCAATACATCGTGGAACCGATTAGGAATAAAACTATCTTAGATCTAGTATTGTGTAATGAGACCTGGTTAATTACTAATGTCATACTAAAAGATCCACTGGGAAATAATGATCACAATACCACGGAGTTCCATGTTAAGTTTGAGAGTGGCATACTCCAATCACAAACAAGAATCTAAACCTTAAATAAAGCCAATTTCATAAGGTATGAGAAGAGAACTGGCTATGGTTAATTGGATAAATAGACTGAAAGATATGGTGGTAAATGAAATGGGAAACATTTAAAAAACAAATTCAAAATGTTAAACAAAAATACTTCCCAATGTAAAATGGAAACTCATCAGAAAGATCCAGTGGGAGCTCACTCAGGAAGCTACAGGTTATATTGGATTAAACAAAGAAGCTTAAAATGTTGCAAAGAACAAGACAGAAGATTGGGAGTGCTTTAGAAACCAGCAAAAGGCCTGCAAAAAACTGATAAAAGGGAAAAAATTGAATACAAAAATTGAATAGCCAGAAATTTAAAAACACTTCTAAAAGCTCTTACAAACATTGGTCCCTCAGGAGCAGAAACAGGAAAAATTATCATGGGTAAATGAGGAACTAGCAGAGAACTGAACAAATATTGTGACTGTCTCCATAGTAGAAGACACATTTGTATACCACAAATAGAGGGTAACATAGGGGCTAAAAAGAGCAGGGTAATTAAAGTAACTAACATTCCCAGAGAAAAAGTACTGGAAAAATTTAAGCGACTAAAATCTGACAAATCTTCAGGACCCGATGACCTACAACCTAGCGTTCCAAAAAAGATAGCTGCAGAGATTGTGGGTGCGCTAGCTGATTTTCCAAGATTCCTTAGATTCAGGAACGATTCCATCAGATTAGAAGCTGGCAAACATAACACCGATTTTTAACAAAGGAGGGGAAGAGCGAAAGAGGGAGAGAGGAAACAGGGAAATACAAGCTTATACAGTAAGCCTAATATCAGTCATCTGCAATATGGTAGAACCCATTAAGGAAGTCTGAACTATGTGCTTAGAAAAGTATAGCATGATTAGAACATGTGAACGTAGTTTTACAAAAGGGAAATCCTGTTTGACAAGGTTTTTTGAGAATGCAACTAGTTGGTTAGATAAAGAGGAACCAGTAGATGTAATATACCTGGAATTCCAAAAGGTTCCACACAAAAGATTAATAAGCAAAATAAGGGCTCAAGGAGTTGGGGGTAATATAGTACTATAGACAGAGGATTGGTTAACAAACAAAGGGCAAAAAGTGGGCATTAGTGTGGCACTTTGAAATTGACTGGCTAGGACTAGTGGAGTGCTGCAAGGATCAGTGCTGGGGCCTCAGCTATTTATAATTTATATTGATGACTTAGTTGAAGAGGCAAAGACCAATTTATCTAAGTTTGCTGATGATACAAGGCTAGATGGAAAAGCAAGCTGTGGATAGGACACTAAGAAGCTGCAAAGAGATATCAGTCGGTTAAGTGAGTGGGCAACAAGATAGCAGATGGAATAAAATATGGGGAAGCTTGACATTGTTACCTTGATAATAATAGAAAAGCAGAATACTTTTTAAAAGGGTGCAAAACTAATAAATGTTTATGTTCAAAGAAATTTGTGCGCTTGTTGAGTTAACTTGCAGGTGCAGCAAGCAATTAACAAGGCAAATGCATGCTGGCCTTTATTGCAAAAGGATTAGATTACAAGAATAAAGAAGTCTTGCTGTAATTGTACAGGGCTTTGGTAAGACCATATTCAGAATACTGTGCGCAGTTTTGTTCTTCATTTGCAAGGAAGGATTTACTTGGACTGGAGACGGCACAGTGAAGGTTCACCTGCGATGAAGGGGTGGACCCAGGATGAGAGGCTGAGTAAATCGGTTAATTTGGAGTTTAGAAGAATGAAGTGACCTCCTTGAAACATACACGGTTCTGAAGGGGACTGATAGGATAGATGTTGAGAGATTATTTTTGTTGGTTGCAGAATCTAAAATATGGGTGCACAGTCTCAGGATTGGGGGGGAGGGGGGAGCAATCATTTGGGACTCAGATGAAGAAAAATTACTTCAAAGGGCTGTGAATCTTTGTAATTCTCTACTCTAAAGAGTTATGGATGGTTCACTGTGTAATACATTTAAGACTGACACCACAAGGGATATGGAGAGAGGGCGAAAAAGTGAAACTGAAGTCCAAGCTCGCTAAGTCTCTTAATGCTCCCATCTCACATGTGTGTTAAAATACAAGGACAGGTGGAAAAAGACAGTTTATCTCAACTTTTAGATTGAAGGGAGAGTCAGAAATTTATACTTGGTCTCTAGTGGCAGCAGAGTTGGTTCATTTTGCATTCCATATTATCTTATATGTGAATAATTTTATGCTTGAAATTGGAGTCCAAGTAGCACTCTTGAGAAGCCTTTTAAGAGAGACCGAGGAACTTGCCATAAACACACACCTGCAAATAAATTGCTGCTCGTCACCAATTTCAAGGATAATTTTTGAAGATTTGCTTCAACTGATGGCCTTAAAGATGTTAGCCAAGATTACCATAATAACTGATTTATTATCTGGGCCAGGTGACCTTCGACACACACTGCCAAATCAGGAAATTTTATTCTGGTGAGCAGCCAGTTTTGAGCAAAAGTATTATGATCAAAAGTCAAAATTTGGAGATTGGAAGAGTTTGAGTTCCAAGTCAAGCTTAACATTAAAGAAACTTCAAAGACAATGAGATATCATCTGAAATAGAATTACTTATCTGCATTTCACAGGACACACTGTTGCTGAAGAGGAAAACACGTTGTTGAAGCTTTTCATCGGGACAAATTTAAGGCGGCTAAGTTTTAAACAACCACAACAATTTGTCCCACAGCAGAAAGCACTTTGGCCACAATTTCTGCTATTGTTTTTGCTGTTACACTAAATCAAAGTGTTACATCATCTACCATAGAATTGCTCTTCCATTTTCTTTGCAAGTTCAACTCCCACGTTTTTAGATATTGCTTTTTCGTAGCCAACATGAGTCCTCAACATTCCCTCATTGCTAATAGTCTGAAATAAGGTCTTTTAACTTATGAGACAGGTGAAACCAAAATAATCTTAGGCAAAAGAATCACTTTCCACATTTGGGATTGCACAAGAAAATAAAATATAACTTTGGTCCATCTTCCCACCGCCTGAAACAATACGACCAGTTTGATAAATGGAATATCTGCTGCTTACTGAAAGCTTCTGCAGAGTTGAAAAGCCTAACAGTTAGAATGATAGCTTAATTATTACATCAATAAACATAGAAGACAACGAGTGACAACCTGAAAATATTCTATTAGGTAACAATTAAGTTAATAATGATGCTTTTTTTGGTCTCGGGCGTGCCTATAGTTTGAACCCAAGAGGATGGTCATGAGTTTGCAGCATACCTGCATACTAAATTTGATGGATGTTTGCTTTTAAATGTCTCTTTCCTCAGAGAAGATAGTTCTTAGAAATATCCACTGGTCTGGGACAAATGTTTCTTGACTAATACTGTCAACTGCAGCTCAATTGCTAACAGTCTTGCCCGAGTCAGAATTTTGAGAGTTCAAATCCCAAGACATCAGCAAAAAATCTTGGCTGACACTCTTGCTGCATTGTCAGAGGTGCTCTCTCAGGCAGATGTAAAAGATCCCTATTGACACTACTATATTCCAAAGAGGAGCTGGGAAAATATCCCGGTATCCCAATATCCCGGTCAATATTTAGCCAGCAATCATCAAAAAGAGATTAGCTGGTCATCATCACATTGAGGCTTGCAGCAGTTTGTTGTGCATATCTTGGTTGCCACATTTCTTGCACTATGATAGTGACTACAGTTCAAAGTACATTACTGGTCGGAATGTCTTTCTTTATCAGGTAACATTGGAGCTGCTGCAGGTTGCCATCATTGATACTGAGGTTGAAGTTCTGTGTATGGTTTTTAACTTAAGCATGATTAAGGATACACTATTAATGGCTGAGCTTATTGCTAAATGTGCTCGAGTGGCACCTCAAGCTTTCTTTATAAGATATGAAGTGCTGCCAGTGGGCCGACTTAATCAGTTTTAGCTGAATCTCAATGCAAGTCTACCTGGATTAAGAAAGCGGAGCAACTGATACGGGTCATAACAAAACCCCTGCCAATGAAGGTATGTTAATCAAGGATAGTTTAACGGCTGCGGAAAGGCACTTCGAGGGGGATCTGCACACTGAGGTAATATGGGCTGAGGTTAGAAATAGGAAAGGAGCGGTCACGTTGTTAGGAGTTTACTATAGGCCCCCAAATAGTAATAGAGATGTGGAGGAAGAAATTGCTAAGCAGATTATGGATATGTGTGGGGGTCACAGGGTAGTTGTCATGGGGGACTTTAACTTTTCAAATATTGATTGGAACCTTTGTAGGTCAAATAGTTCGGATGGGGCAGTTTTTGTGCAGTGTGTGCAGGAGGGTTTCCTGACACAATATGTGGATAGGTCGACAAGAGGTGAGGCCGCATTGGATTTGGTACTGGGAAATGAACCGGGCCAAGTGTTAGATTTGGTTGTGGGAGAGCACTTTGGAGATAGTGACCACAATTTGGTGTCTTTTGTTATTGCAATGGAGAGGGATAGGGCCGTACGGCAGGGCAAGGTTTACAATTGGGGGAGAGGTAATGATGATGCGATTAGGCAAGAATTAGGGGGCATAAGTTGGGAACAGAAACTGTCAGGGAAAGGCACTAATGAAAAGTGGAACTTTTTCAAGGAACAAATACTGGGTGTCCTTGATAGATATGTCCCTGTCAGGCAGGAAGGAAATGGCCGAGTGAGGGGACCATGGTTCACGAAAGAGGTGGAATGTCTTGTGAAAAGGAAGAGGGAAGCTTATGTAGGGATGAGAAAACAAGGTTCAGATGGCTCGATTGAGGGTTACAAGTTAGCAAGGAACGAGCTGAAAAAGGGGGTTAGGAGAGCTGGGAGGGGACATGAGAAGTCCTTGGCAGTTCGGATCAAGGAAAACCCCAAGGCTTTTTACTCTTATGTGGGGAATAAAAGAATGACTAGGGCGAGGTTAGGGCCGGTCAAGGACAGTAGTGGGAACTTGTGTATGGAGTCAGTAGAGATAGGCGAGGTGATGAATGAATACTTTTCTTCAGTATTCACCAAGGAGAGGGGCCATGTTTTTGAGGAAGAGAAGGTGTTACAGGCTAATAGGCTGGAGGAAATAGATGTTCGGAGGGAGGATGTCCTGGCAGTTTTGAATAAACTGAAGGTTGATAAGTCCCCTGGGCCTGATGAAATATATCCTAGGATTCTTTGGGAGGCAAGGGATGAGATTGCAGAGCCTTTGGCTTTGATCTTTGGGTCCTCACTGTCCACGGGGATGGTGCCAGAGGACTGAAGAATGGCGAATGTTGTTCCTCTGTTTAAGAAAGGGAATAGAAATGACCCTGGTAATTATAGACCGGTTAGTCTGACTTCGGTGGTTGGTAAATTGATGGAAAAGGTCCTTAGGGATGGGATTTACGACCATTTAGAAAGATGCGGATTAATCCGGGATAGTCAGCACGGATTTGTGAAGGGCAAGTCGTGCCTCACAAATTTGATAGAATTTTTTGAGGAGGTAACTAAGTGTGTTGATGAAGGTAGGGCAGTTGATGTCATATACATGGATTTTAGTAAGGCGTTTGATAAGGTCCCCCATGGTCGGCTTATGATGAAAGTGAGGTGGTGTGGGATAGAGGGAAAGTTGGCCGATTGGATAGGTAACTGGCTGTCTGATCGTAGACAGAGGGTGGTGGTAGATGGAAAATTTTCAGATTGGAGGCAGGTTGCTAGCGGAGTGCCACAGGGATCAGTGCTTGGTCCTCTGCTCTGTGATTTTTATTAATGACTTAGAGGAGGGGGCTGAAGGGTGGATCAGTAAATTTGCTGATGACACCAAGATTGGTGGAGTAGTGGATGAGGTGGAGGGCTGTTGTAGGCTGCAAAGAGACATAGATAGGATGCAAAGCTGGGCTGAAAAATGGCAAATGGAGTTTAAAATGTGAGGTGATTCATTTTGGTAGGACTAATTTAAATGTGGATTACAGGGTCAACGGTAGGGTTCTGAAGGCTGTGGAGGAACAGAGAGATCTTGGGGTCCATATCCACAGATCTCGAAAGGTTGCCACTCAAGTGGATAGAACTGTGAAGAAGGCCTATAGTGTGTTAGCTTTTATTAACAGGGGGTTGGAGTTTAAGAGCTGTGGAGTTATGCTGTAACTGTACAGGACCTTGGTGAGACCACATTTGGAATATTGTGTGCAGTTCTGGTCACCTCACTATAAGAAGGATGTGGAAGCACTGGAAAGAGTGCAGAGGAGATTTACCAGGATGCTGCCTGGTTTGGAGGGTAGGTCTTATGAGAAAAGGTTGAGGGAGCTGGGGCTGTTCTCTCTGGAGCGGAGGAGGCTGAGGGGAGACTTAATAGAGGTTTATAAAATGATGATGGGGATAGATAGAGTGAACGTTCAAAGACTATTTCCTCGGGTGGATGGAGCTATTACAAGGGGGCATAACTATAGGGTTCGTGGTGGGAGATATAGGAAGGATATCAGAGGTAGGTTCTTTACGCAGAGAGTGGTTGGGGTGTGGAATGGAGTGCCTGCAGTGATAGTGGAGTCAGACACTTTAGGAACATTTAAGCGGTTATTGGATAGGCACATGGAGCACACCAGGATGATAGGGAGTGCGATAGCTTGATCTTGGTTTCAGATAAAGCTCGGCACAACATCGTGGGCCGAAGGGCCTGTTCTGTGCTGTACTGTTCTATGTTCTATGATGGAGCATTTGGCAATTTAAATATCCTGGGCTGGTTGTACAGTCAATGAAAAGTGGCACCAGCCTGCTGAGTGAACACAAAGGTTAAATGGATTTGTTAGCAATAAGAGTATGTTGTGTAGTTACAGCAAGCAATACAAAGATGGCTCAACCAATGCATCTTTATGGTGCATTCCTGGAGATGCTCATTATTTAACGCAGAGTTCACACAAGCTTTCATATGGAATAAAGTTGGAGATTTTTCTGTGTTCCGAGATTATTTTCTTCCAATGCAGTGTCAGCAATATTCTGTTGGATGTGAAGGCTTCACTTCAAAACACTAACTTATTAGTACTCAATGTTTGCATCAGAACTTACCAGCTTGTGCTGCTGCAGAGCTGATGATAACAGGTGTTGATGCTACCAGCCTAACTGGTGTCCCTAATCCAGTTCTTGCTCCAGGGCCCACCACCAAGGCACCAGTTTGGTCATAGTAAGCAGCCGGGGCTAAGACTTGATAACCTAAGCAAAAGAGATAACCAGAAGTTAAATCTGTATTATGATATTATGCAGGAATATCCCATCTCTTTCCCTAAAATGAACACAGAAAAAGAGGGCACTCAGTACAGCACATACCATAATGTTATTACAATTAAGCAACTCTTTCTTGAGGCGTTTCCCTTCTTAGTTGATGCTCTATAACTACAAAGCTGAACAAACGCTCTACTTTCTCAAGAGGTTAAGGAAATTTGGCATGTTCGCTACGACTCTCACCAACTTTTACAGATGCACCATAGAAAACATTATTTCTGGTTGTATCACAGCTTGGTATGGCTCCTGCTCTGCCCAAGGCCGCAATAAACTATAAAGAGTCATGAACAAACCCCAGACCATCACTCAAACCAACCTCCCATCTATTGACATTGTCTACACTTCCTGCTGCCTCAGAAAAGCAGCCAACATAATCAAGGACTCCACATACTCTCTTCTACCTTCTTCTGTTGGGAAAAATTTACAAAATTCTACGGACACGTACCAACCGACGAAAGATGTTGATTTTTCTCTACACCCTAGCTATGACTGTAACACTACATTTGCACACTCTCCTTTCCTTCCCTATGAATGGTATGCTTTGTCTGTATAGCGTGCAAGAAACAATACTTTTCACTGTATACCAATGCATGTGACAATAATAAATCAAATCAAAAAATTAAGAACTTCTCATTTCACAAGAGGAGGCTTCATGCCACATCTAATAATCTACTCTGAAAATTCTGCTCACATTTTGACAATCAGAATTTGACAATCCACATTCTACAAATAAGTCAACTTGCTCTATCTCCCAGTATTAATAATCATTTTTTTAAATCCCAGGATCTGGATCCACATTTTCATCAAAACTTAGATCGGTTCTTCCCTGTACCTTACCCTGCATACAAGTTCCACTGAAACTTGTCCATTAATTTTTGAGATATATTCTTTACTGATAAACATACAAACTGACTAACAGGTAAAAACATTACTTCTACCCACCTTCAGTGACAGAGTAAAAAGATTAATACCAAGAGGACAAGTTCCATTACTCCAAAAGCAGAAAAAACAGCTCATTACCTTTCCCGGTCAACTTATTTTCTCAGCAAATGCCTGCCAATTTCCTCCTAAAATTAGGTTTAAAACTTCACCAGAGTATAATTTAGGTTTGGTTTGAACAGCCATCACTTGGCTGTCTAATTTCACTTGGTGTGTGGTTGCAAGAAAGACATTGCATGCAAAAGAAATTTCAATAATTAACAAGGACACATCTATAGGGCTCATGACTACACTTCTGCAAGAATTACTTTAACTTCCTATACAGTCACCTTTAGTAAAATCTTTAAGTTGACCAGCTTTATATAGTCAGCAACTTTTTCTAAATTAAAAACAAAAACATAAATTTACAGATAATTCCTCAACCGTTATCTGATTTTGAAACTTGGAAAGCAGCAAACATCTGTGGCCCCTCAAAATCCCCAATGAGATTCTGTAATGAAAACACCATATAGAAATTATTGGTTCATCACATTCATACCAGCCTCTGCAAGAGCAGTCAGTCAGTCCCATTCTCCTGTCCTTCCCCCATAGTGCTATCCAGTTTTCTGGTAGGTAAGTGCATGGGTGTCTCCAATAGCAAGTTATTTTGTACTTATGCTACTGTAGATATCAGAATTGCAAGCAAACCAAATGTTCTCGTGTAATATGTTGCACATACAGCATGAACAGTATCTTGGTTATTTTCGAGTTACTACTAAGCATAAAACATTTCAACTAGGGTACTGTGTCCAATTTTGGACACCACACTTTAGGAAAGAAATTAAGGCTTTAGAGAGGGTGCGGAAAAGATTTATGAGAGTGGTTCCAGGAATGAGGGAATTCAGTCACACCGATATGCTGGAGAAGCTGAGGCTGTTCCCTTTGGAGAAGATTAAGAGATTTAATGGAAGGTTTTCAAAATCATGAGGTGTCTAGATGGAGCAGATAGAGAGAAATTGCCCCCATTGGCAGAAGGGTCAAGAACCAGAAGGCACATATTATAAGGTGATTGGCAAAAGAATCAGAAACACTTTTTTTTTAAAAACCAGGCTAGTGATTGACATTTGGAATGCACTGCCTGAGAAGGTTGTGGAGAGAATTGTGGCTTTCAAAATGGAGATGGATAAGCATTTGATTAGAAAAAATCTGCAGGGCTATGGAGAAAGAGTGGGGGGAGTGGAATTAGCCAAATTGCTCTTGCAGAGAGTCAGCACAGACTAGAAGAGTTCAATGGTCCCCTCTGTGCTGTAACCATTCTATGATTAAGAACATAAGAGCATAAGAACTAGGAGCAGGAGTAGACCATCTGGCCCCTTGAGCCTGCTCCGCCATTCAATAAGATCATGACTGATCTTTTCGTGGACTCAGCCCCACTTACCCGCCCGCTCACCATAACCCTTAATTCCTTTACTGTTCAAAAATTTATCTATCCTTGCCTTAAAAACATTCAATGAGGTAGCCTCAACTGCTTCACTGGGCAGAGAATTCCACAGATTCACAACCCTTTGTGTGAAGAAGTTCCTCCTCAACTCAGTCCTAAATCTGCTCCCCCTTATTTTGAGGCCATGCCCCCTTGTTCTAGTTTCACCTGCCAGTGGAAATAACTTCCCTACTTCTATCTTATCTATTCCCTTCATAATCTTATATGTTTCTATAAGATCTCCCCTCATTCTTCTGAATATAGCCCTAGACTACTCAGTCTCTCCTCATAAGCCAACCCTCTCAACTCCAGAATCAACCTAGTGAATCTCCTCTGCACCCCCTCCAGTGCCAATATATCGTTTCTCAAGTAAGGAGACCAAAACTGTACACAGTACTCCAGGTGTGGCTTCACCAGCACCTTATACAGCTGCAACATAACCTCGCTGTTTTTAAACTCCAGCCCTCTAGCAATGAAGGACAAAATTCTATTTGCCTTCTTAATTACCTGCTGCACCTGTAAACAAACTCCTTGCGATTCTTGCACAAGGACACCCAGGTTCCTCTGCACAGCATGCTGCAATTTTTTACCATTTAAATAATAGTCCATTTTGCTGTTATTCCTACCAAAATGGACGACTTCACATTTACCAACATTGTACTCCATCTGCCAGACCCTCGCCCACTCACTTAGATTATCTATATTCCTTTGCAGACTTTGTGTCCTCTGCACATTTTGTTCTGCCACTCATCTTAGTGTCATCTGCGAATTTTGACACACACTTGGTCCCCAACTCCACAAATCATCTATGTAAATCGTAAACAACTGCGATCCCAACACTGATCACTGAGGCACACCACTAGTCACTGACTGCCAACGAGAAAAACACCCATTTACGCCCACTCTTTGCTTTCTGTTAGTTAACCTATCCTCTATCCATGCTAATACATTACCTGTAACACCATGCACCTTTATCTTATGTAGCAGTCTTTGGTGCGGCACCTTATCAAATGCCTTCTGGAAATCCAGATACACCACATCCACAGGTTCCCCATTGTCCATCGGACATGTAACGTTCTCAAAGAATTCCACCAAATTAGTCAAACATGACCTGCCCTTCATGAACCCATGCTGCGTTTTACCAATGGGACAATTTATATCCAGATGTGTCGCTATTTCTTTCTTGATGATAGATTCAAGCATTTTCTCTACTACAGAAGTTAAGCTAACTGGCCTATAGTTACCTGCCTTTAGTCTACCTCATTTTTTAAACAGTGGCTTCACATTTGCTGTTTTCCAATCTGCGGGAACCACCCCAGAGTCCAGCGAATTTTGGTAAATTATCACTAGTGCATTTGCTATTTGTCCCGCCATTTCTTTTAGTACCCTGGGATGCATTCCATCAGGACCAGGAGACTTGTCTACCTTTAGCCCCATTAACTTGCCCAACACTACCTCTTTCGTGATAATGATAGTTTCTAGGTCCTCACCTGCCCTAGCCTTCCTGTCATCAATTTTTGGCATGTTATTGGTGTCTTCCACTGTGAAGACCAACACAAAATACCTGTTCAATGCCTCAGCCATTTTCTTATTTCCAATTGTTACATCCCCCTTCTCATCCTCTAAAGGACCAATGTTTACTTTAGCCACTCTTTTGTTTTATACATTTGTAGAAACTTTTGCTATCTGTTTTTATATTCTGTGCTAGTCCTGATTCTAGTCTATGAGAGGAGTACAGGGGTAAGTCAACACAAAACAAAGTAAAAGGCTTTGAATCTGGAAGAGATTCCTGGAACAGATTCTGGCTGATGAAAGTTTTGAAACTGTTGATGAATGTGTCACATTTAGGCAGAAGTAAATGTTATGCCTTGGTACAAGGAGAAAAAATAATGAAATTTTGTGTGCTTCGGGGGACATAATGTGATTTATAAAAGCATATTATTGTCAGTGCCATTCTGAACTTCCCTCTAGTTTTCCTTCTAAACGACAAATAAGACACCCCACAAACTTAACTTCCTTGCCACATCATCTGTGTGGAAATCATGACTTATCACAGTATCTCCTGTCCTAATTCTTTCCCAGGACCTAAACAATGGGCCTTCTTACCTCCCAGAGTCTTCCCCCTTCCTACAAAATCAAGGTTTCAACTCAAGTTTGATATCAATTAATTACCACTTCCTGAATTGCATCGTCTCTTTTGCCTATGGTGTTTTTCTGACTACATACAAACATATATGGACGAGCATACGAATTAGGAGCAGCCACCCGGCCCCTCAGGCCTGCTCCACCATTCAATAAGATCATGGCTGATCTGATTGTAACTTCAACCCCACATTCCTGCCTATCCCTAATAACCTTTCATTCCCTTGTTAATTAAGAATCGATCTAGCTTAGCCTTAAAAATACTCTGCTTCCATTGTCTTTTCAGGAAAAGTATTCTGGAGGCTGAGAGAAAAGAATTTTCCTCACCTCTGTCTTAAAAACAAAGGCGTCTCTCTTTTTAAGTGACTTCTAGTTCTAAATCCTCCGACAGGAGGAAACATCCTCACCACATCCACCTGATCAATACCCCTTAGGATCTCCAAGGTTTCTATCAAGTTGCCTCTTCTGAACTCTAGTGGATAGAAACCTAACTTCTCCAACCTTTCCTCATAAGACAATCCGTCCATTCCTGATATTCGTCCAGTATATCTTCTCTGAACTGCTTTTAATACATTATCGTTTTTCCTTAAACAAGGAGACCAATGCAGTACAGAGTACCCCAGATGTGATCTCACCAATGTCCTGTACAACTGAAGCATAACATCCCTACTTTGGCAATCAATTAACTTCACAATAAATGGTAACATTCTATTGACTATCCGAATTACTTGCTATACCTGCATACAGTAGGACACCCAGATTCAAAGAACAATGGAAAGTACAGCACAAAAACAGGCCTTTTGGCCCTTCAAGCCCGTGCCGATCATGGTGCCCTAACTAAAGTAAAAAAACCTTCTACCCTTACTCAGACCGTATCCCAGTATTCCCTCCCTATTCATGTACCCATCCAGATGCCTCTTAAAAGAACATCCCTCTGCACTGCAACTCTGCAATCTCTCACCATTTAGATATTTTGTTTTCTCCCTGCCAAATTGGACAATTATACCTGTATCCTGATATGTAAGCATGATCATCAGTGCAGCAACATCTGTGCAAGGAGAAGTAATTCGGAGACATTGGCAGCACTAATCCAGAATCTACAAAAGTCAAATCCTTTAGGTCAATAGGAGACAAAACTCTGGGTTGAGACTACTGGGAATTTAGATTTACTATGTTGGCTGTGACAAAGGGATTAAATGAACAAATATATTTTAAAGACTGGGATTACATAGAATGTTTCATTTCTGAAATAAATTAATAAATATTGTGTTGGAATAATAATTGGATTAACGGCTGGAAACAGAGGCGAGGCAAACTATGACATTGCTCTGATTTCGGACAGGGACCGGGTGCTATTATATTACCACCCTCTGCCTAAAGTCCCAAACTCCAGCCCTGATAGGTATGATCAAACTGGTAAAACCCACCATTTATGTTACTGAAGAAATCAAACAAGACCTAGAGAAATACTTTGAAAATACAAATCCAATATTAGATTCCTCCTAAAAACCTACAAAGATTTAAAAAAACAACTAACTAAGGCCTAACTGGATCTGCGTAAATGTCATACAGTGGGCGAAGGACAATAAGAAGGAAATTGAGACCATGTGAGAAAATAGCTGGTGGAGCACAAATGTTCAGACACACCTTTGACTATGAATTCGCTCTTGTATCGTAATCATTGTAATGTTTCTGATCTTGATTTATCAAATGTATACTTCAATCATGTTTAAACATTGGTTTAAAGAAATGGAAAGTAATCTAGAGATAGAATTGTTTGTAAGGAAAAGAAAACAAATGTTAAAATGAGATTGTGAGATTGTAACATGGCATGGACTTGGATATACACTCACGTGAGCCAGGTATAGTTATGATCCAATGCGCTAACGCTCAATGGATCAAAGGGGTGACTGTAGCCTGATGCATATTCAGAAGGCACCAGCAAAGTCTGATGGTTCTAAGGACTAACTCTGTATCAGGCTAGGGACTGTGGGAGCAGCAAAGAACAGATTGTGCAGCAATAGAGCAAGCATGGAAGCTGATTGGGCAGTAGCTGTTGTTATGCCTTGAACAAGCCGTGATTGAATACAGACCCCTCTGTGTTGTGCTCCTGAGAATTACGAACCCTGACAGAGGCATGACGCTTCAGCATTCATTCAAAAAGAGAGTGATTGATTAGTGCCTGTCCTGTGAGTACATGACTGGAAGCATGATCAGCGCCAGCAACATCTGTATGAGGAAGAGAGATTTGGAGACATTGGCAGCAGTAACCAGGGATCAACTGCTGCAGAAGCAGCAGCAAGACCCTGAGTCTGAGACTTGGACACATCGGAATAAGGCCCGTCAGGAGGATCAGTTCTGATTAGACCCCATTTGGAATATTGTGAGCAGTTTTGGGCTGCATACCCCCGGAAGGATTTAGTGGCCTTGGAGGGGGTCCAGAGGAGGTTCACAAGAATGATCCCAGGAATGAAGGGTTTGTCATATGAGGAGCAGTTGAGGAGTCTGGGGTTATACTCGATGGAGTTTAGAAGGATGGGGGGGATCTAACTGAAACTTACAGAATACGGAGAGGCCTAGACAGAGTGGACGTGGAAAGAATGTTTCCACTCATGGGAGAGACTACAACTTGGGTGCACAACATCAGAGTGAAGGGACGCTCCTTTAATACTGAGATGATGTGGAATTTCTTCAGCCAGAGGGTGATGAATCTGTGGAATTCAGAGGGCTGTGGAGGCCAGGTCAGTGAGTATCTTTAAGACAGAGATAAAAAGGTTCTTGATCAATAGGGGATCGAGGGTTAGAGGGAGATAGCAGGAGAATGGGACTGAGAATCGCATCAGCCATGATTGAATGGCAGAGCAGGCTCGATGGGCCGAATGACCTAATTCTGCTCTTACATTTTATGGTCTTATAGTTTGCCTTGCTGTAGGCAATATCTCTAAGATCAAGTCGTGAGTTTGGATATTTTGTGAACTTTTGAATACTGTGTGTGTAACAAAGTAGGTCAGAGGTCAGTTACTTTCTGTACAACAAAGTGAGAGGTTAAATATTTTGTGTATAACAAAGTTGATGCCTGATGTGCTAAAGTTCTGTAGTAGAATTTGATACTTTTGGAGTAACTTAGTAGAGTACAATAAAGGAGATTTGCTGTACAATAATTTGAGAATTTGAGTGTCTTTATCCACAGCGTGAGTTGACCCAAATTCAGAGCATCACACCTTTGGTTACATTGTTCTCCATTTGCCATATTTTTGCCCAACCACTTAACCTATGTCCCTTTGTAGCCTCCTTACATTCTCTTCACAATTTACATTCCTACCTATCTTTGTGCAATCAGCAAATTTAGCAACCATACTCGAGTCCCTCCAGTCATTTATATAAATTGTAAAAAAGTTGAGGCCCCAGCACCGATCCCTGTGGCATACCACTCAGCACATCCTGCCAACCAGAAAAAGACACATTTATGCAAACTCTGTTTCCTGTTAGCTAGCAAGTCTTCAATCCATGCCAATATATTACCCCAACATGAGCTTTTATTTTGCACAATAATCTTTGATGTAGCACCTTATCAAATGCCTTCTGGAAATCTTACATCGAACAGCTCTCCTTTATCCATAGTATAAGCGAGTCCTTCAAAGAACTGCAATAAATCGGTAAACATGCTCCTGTCATCATGACTTTAATTGGTCCAGGATGGACAATGCATGATAATATGCTAGATTGGTATTCTAAAAAAACCCCAGAAAATACTAGATATTTTCAGAAGATCTGGCAGCATCTGTGAAGAGAGAAAGAGTTAACCCTTTGTGCCTGTATACCTCTACTTCAGTTCTGAAGCTTCATACGGTCTCAAAACATTAGCTCTGTTGCTCTTTCCACGGATGCTGCCAGACCTGCTGAGTTTATCTAGCATTTTCTGTTTCTATTTCAGATTTTCAGCATCCGCAGTATTTAGCTTTAAATTAGCATTCTGAAGTTTTGTTTTAATTAGGAAGAGAGTTAGGGTGAAACTTTGATTAACTTTTCGCCTGCATTCTGAATGTATAAAAAAGCAGCCCATGACAAGATTGGATTATCCATTCACAGAAAAGAACAAACTTGATGAGTTGAATAATATTTTTCTGCATTTGCTTTCCCATATTCTCATGTTATGGTAGGAAACCTATCTTAATTCTGTGCCACATATGGCAGGGAAGTCCAATCCCATGATGGACTGGCCTATCTCCATCAGGGCTACGATGAGGCTGCACAAACTCACTGAGCTAGAGACTGTATTTGAGCTCCAATTCCCTGTTAAAATTGAGGATGTAACTTTAGGGGAGAATGGCTGTAATGCCCTCCACAGCCAATTAGCTTACCAACACTAATATGAGGAAACACTACTTGGGTGAAGCAGTAGAAATCTCTCAGTGTCCAGGAAATTGCATGGGCTACTGAATATTGGAAAACATACTGTGATGCACCAAGTGGCTGGACTGTTAAATAGTAAAAACAAGAAACTTGTATACCTGGCATTCCTGTAGCGAGACCTTGGCTAAAGGCAAGAGCTGGATTGGCAGCAGCAGCTGCTGCCAGTGAATCTGCTTGTTGACCCTGCTGACTCTGACTTGGGGTGAGTGGACGCTGATTTCCACCACGCAACACCTAAGAGTAGATAATAATAAGTTTTGTCACAATCAAGACATACATCAGTTAATCAAATTTATAGGTAAACTATTTCTCATCTTGAGTTTAGACAAATAATAGAGCAGGGCTTGCTATAAAGACAAGGTGGTACTCCATTATAAGCATAACCAACACCTAAAATCAACAATGAGCAAGTCACTTAAAATCTGCACAAATCTGACTGCATGGGGAAATATTTATACATCTTTTTGAAGCCATTATATTAAGAAGGGTGAACTAGCCATTGAATATCAATTAGTGTCACATACTTGTTGTTGCCCTTGTTGTGCCTGTGTTGCAGCCTGCTGGTTGGGAGTATTGTTTGCAGTTGGTGCAGCTGTTTGCTGTTGGAACAGATTGGCTGGGTACACACTCCATGGAACCCCATAATACTGAGGTGAGACAACTGTGGGGCCTAGCACAAAAACACAAAATGGTAAATCAGCAATTGTCACTGGTCTTTATTCAGCCTAGTAGCTTGACTAGAATTACATTGTTTATAAATTAAAATGGAGACCTCCTAACTAAATCTGATGATCTTGCCCAGTGAGTGACTATACCGTAGAGATCCCAGATCTGACCTCTTAACAAATCTCAGATGAGGGGGAGCAAAACTTCAGTATCCCTGACAGGAGAGGAGAGAAAATCGTTTGGAGCTTCCACTCCTGATCACTATCGAGCAAACTCTGCTTGAATTTACGTACGTGATTCCAATGTGATTCAAGTACCCATTATGATGAATGTCAACATAAGTCATTAAATCTCAAAAAGTAATGTGAAGCACTTTGGGATACTTCAACAAAATGTATGAGTGGCTGAACCGTAAGGACAGCCAAAGAGCATGAGGGGATAAGCTGGGAAAACACAAATTTAACATGTTAAATGCTGACACAGGAGAGTAGGCCCTGGCACATATTCTAATAAATTAAAAAAGGTACTGATTAGGCTAATATATATTTTAGCTGTTAATAACTGATTGCCATCTTCCATTCCTAGCTTATGTTGGCCACAGCTAAAGAGATTTTTGTTTTACTTTGCTCTATGTGGATGTGGGCAGTTCCTCAGTGGCCAAATGCCTGCAGTTACAACATGAAAACCAAATGCTGAGGTTTTCTGAATACAAAACATTAATATTGGTTTTCTTATATTAAATGTTGATGACATGGTTCAAAATATGAAACACGAGTATATAACTGTATATGCCTATAATACACATACAAATCATTTGTGGCCCTATTTAGTTTCATGGCGGAATTAGGTGTCTCTTAGCCATGTTATGTGGCAAACGGAGCGATCACAATGCCATATCTGGAGGAAAGAATATTGATACCATTGATTTCAATGGACTAACAGCACCACAATATTTGAAACTCAAGTATTTAGCTATATTATTAAAAGTCTTGCATGTCCAGTCATCAGAACTTTATCATACTTTCATGTCAAAATTTACAATGTAGCTGTGAAAATGGTATGTTAACATTTATAATACAATTGTTGTCTCTAACCACTAGATATCCATGTGGAATTAGTCATCAGGCCCCATTACCATTTCATATAACCCAGGCCTGTCCTCGCATGATTTTAAAATACTGGGGACACTATTGTTTCCCTGTACATTACTCGCCAAACCAGGGTCTGGATAATTTTCTGTTCCTGGCATGGCAACACTCTACACTATTCCTTCCAGCAGTCTCTTCTCCCCTCTCCCTGAGCCACCGCTTCTCCGAGTTGCCTGCTACATCAATCTCTCAAAGTCACGCCCTTCAATATGTTCTTGCGGCACCCAGTCTCCTTTCAATATTCTGCAACTGGTCTCTGCTCTTCATCTGAACTACCAGCTGCTACCATATAAGCATCACCTTGCTGCTATATACCCGAGTGCATTGCTTTTCCTTATATTTCCTGTTCTTACTTAACTCAGTCATATATTAGTTTTAGTAATGTTATCGTTTGAATTGTTCAGTGCATGTCCTTTCCTACAATGGAAAGCAACAAAACAAGGTTTCAAAAATTGAGTAATGGGGCCTTAATGGAGAAAAAGATTGGAGAAAGATTGGGATGAGATGGGGCAATGGGTCTGTATCTGGTAGATGCCTCTTAATACAGATGAATGCAATGTCTGCTTTTGTGTCTCACCTTAAAGTCAGATTATGAATTATAATTCTAATCCAGAGACTTGCGCACATAATCATGCTGATACTCCAGTGCAGTACTGAGGGACTGTTGCACTGCTGAAGTGTCTTCTTTAAGCTAAGATCCAGCCTCCTCCCTCAAGGGGATGTAAAAGATCACATGGCACCATTCAAAGAGTGGGCGAGAACATAACTGTCCTCACCAATATGCATCCTTCAACCAATATCAACAGCTTAACTGGTTATTTATCCCATTATCTGAGAAACGTAGATGTGCACAAATTAGTTGGGCGGCACAATGGCACAGTGGTTAGCACTGCTGCCTCACAGCACCAGGGTCCCAGGTTCAATTCCGGCTTCAGATCACTGTTTGTGTGGAGTCTGCATGTTCTCCCCGTGTCTGCGTGGGTTTCCTCTGGGTGCTCCGGTTTCCTCCCACAGTCCAAAGACGTGCTGGTTAGGTTGATTGGCCATGCTACATTAACCCTAGTGTCAGGGGGATTAGCAGGATAGATGCGTGGGGTTGCGGGAATAGGGCCTGGGTGGGATTGTGGTCGGTGCAGACTTGACGGGCTGAATAGCCTCCTTCTGCACTGTAGGGATTCTAAGATTTCCCTACATCACAATAGCAACCACACTCAAAAATACATAGTGCACAGTGAAATACTTTGACACACCCTGAAATTGTGAAAAATGCTGTATAAATGCAAGATCTTTCTTTTTTTGGGTGAGGGGAATGCAAAACATTCATAAACCATACAAGTTTGCTTGATAAAGGCTGTAGAATGGGAAAAAGATTGTACAGTGTATGATTCACTGAGCAATCATGACCAATGCAGTGACACTATTAGAAATGCAAAAAGAATGTTGCAAAGAACAGAGAACAATACAGCACAGGAACAGGCCCTTCGGCCCTCCAAGCCTGCGCCACTCATGTGCCCAACTAGACCATTCGTTGTATCCCTCTATTCCCAGTCTGTTCATGTGGCTATCTAGATAAATCTTAAACGATCCCTGTGTCCGCCTCAATCACCTCAATCAGTGCATTCCAGGCCCCCACCACCCTCTGTGTAAAATACGTCCTCCTGACATCTGTGTTGAACCTTGCCCCCCTCACCTTGAACGACCTGGGAAAAAGCTTCCCACTGTTCACCCTATCTATGCCCATCATAATTTTATACACCTCTATTAGGTCGCCCCTCATCCTCCGTCTTTCCAGGGAGAACATCCCCAGTTTACCCAATCTCTCCTCATAGCTAAGACCCTCCATAGCAGGCAACATCCTGGTAAACCTTCTCTGTACGCTCTCCAAAGCCTCCACGTACTTCTGGTAGTGTGGCGACCAGAACTGGACGCAGTATTCCAAATGTGGCCTAACCCAACGTTCTATACAGCCGCAACATCATATGCCAACTTTTATATTCTATGCCCCGTCCAATAAAGGCAAGCATGCCAATTGCCTTCTTGACCACCCTCTCCACCTGTGCTGCCACCTTTAAGGATCTGTGGACTTGTACACCCAGGTCCCTCTGTGTGTCTGTACTCCTGATGGTTCTGCCATTTATTGTATAGCTCCCCCTTACATTAGATCTACCAAAATGCATCACTTCGCATTTATCTGGATTAAATTCCATCTGCCATTTCTCCGCCCAATGTTCCAGCCTATCTCCTTCCTGCTGTATTCTCTGACAATGTTCATCACTATCCGCAACTCCAGCAATCTTCGTGTCGTCCGCAAACTTACTGATCACACCAGCTACAACTTCCTCCAAATCATTTATATATATCACAAACAGCAGAGGTCCCAATACAGAGCCCTGCGGAACACCACTAGTCACAGACCTAGAAGACCCCTCCACTGTTACCCTCTGTCTTCAATGGCTAAGCCAGTTCTCCACCCATCTAGCTAGCTCACCTTTTATCCCGTGAGATTTAACCTTTTGCACCAGCCTGCCATGAGGGACCTTATCAAACGCTTTACTAAAATCCATATAGATGACATCCACGGCCCTTCCCTCGTCAATCGTTTTTGTCACCTCCTCAAAAAACTCAACCAAATTTGTGAGGCATGACCTCCCTCGTACAAAACCATGCTGTCTATCGCTAATGAGATTATTCAGTTCTAAATGTGCATATCTCTAAGAATCTTCTCCAACAATTTCCCTACCACGGACGTCAAGCTCACCGGCCTATAATTACCCGGGTTATCCTTGCTACCCTTCTTAAATAACGGGATCACATTTGCTATCCTCCAATCCTCTGGGACCTCACCTGTGTCCAGTGAAGAGACAAAAATTTCTGTTAGAGGCCCAGCAATTTCATCTCTTGCCTCCCTGAGGAGTCTAGGATAGATGCCATCCGGCCCTGGGGATTTGTCTGTCTTAATGTTTCCTAAAAAACCTAACATTTCCTCCCTTGTAATTGAGATTTTTTCTAACGGGTCAACATATCTCTCTGAGACACTACCAGTCAACATGTCCCTCTCCTTTGTGAATACTGATGCAAAGTATTCGTTTAGGATCTCACCTACTCCCTTTGGTCCGAAGCATAATTCCCCTCCTTTGTCCCGGAGAGGTCCGATTCTTTCCCTAACAACCCTCTTGTTCCTAACGTATGTTTAAAATGCCTTAGGATTCTCCTTAATCCTGTCTGCCAAGGACATTTCGTGACCCCTTTTTGCCCTTCTAACTCCCTGTTTGAGTTCTTTTCTACTTTCTCTGTATTCCTCCAGTGCTCCATCTGTTTTTAGCTGCCTGGACCTCATGTATGCCTCTTTTTTCTTTTTGATTAGACCCACAATTTCACTGGTTATCCATGGCTCTCGAACCCTACCTTTCCTATCCTTCCTCTTTAAAGGCACATGCCTGTCCTGCAGTCCTATCAACTGCTCCTTAAAAGATTCCCACATGCCAGATGTGGATTTATCCTCGAACAGCCTCTCCCAATCAACAGCCACCAAATCCTGCCTAATCCGGCTGTAGTTAGCCTTCCCCCAATTCAGCACCTTACCCATAGGACAACACTCATCTTTTTCCATTACTATCCTAAAGTTTACAGAATTGTGGTCACTATTTGCCACATGTTCCCCCCTGAAACTTTGATGACCTGACTGGGCTCATTTCCCAGTACTAGGTCCAGTATAGCCCCCTCTCTAGTTGGACTGTCAACATATTGTTCCAAAGAACCTTCCTGTATGCATTTTATAAATTCTTCCCCATCCAGGCCCCCAGCCCTAAGCAATTTCCAGTCGATGTGAGGGAAATTAAAGTCTCCCATTACAACAACCCTATTTTTTCTGCACCTGTCCAGAATCTCCTTACATATCTGTTCCTCAACTTCCCGTGGGCTGTTGGGAGGCCTGTAGTATACCCCCAGCATAGTGACTGCGTCCTTCCTGTTTCTGAGCTCCACCCACAGTGACTCGTTACCTGACCCTTCCAAATTGTCCACCCTCTGTACCGCTGTAATATGCTCCCTAACCAGCATTGCTACTCCCCCACCTCTCCTAGCCCCTCCTCTGTCTCGCCTAAAACACTTATACCCCGGAATATTCAGCTGCCAGTCCTGTCCTTCTTTTAACCAAGTCTCTGTCACTGCAACCACATCCAAGTTCCGCGCAAGCATTAAGGCTCTAAGCTCGTCTGTCTTGCCTGTGACGCTCCTTGCATTGAAGCAGATGCACTCCAGGCCTCCAGGCCCACTGAGGTCATCCTCCCCCAGAATGCTCTTCCTCTTAGATAGCCTTGTCTTGGCCCCAACCTCGTCCCCAGCCTCTATGCTTATTGACCTATTGCTCTGATCCCATCCCCCTGCCACATTAGTTTAAACCCACCCGAACCGCACTAGCAAAACTCCCAGCTAGGATATTCGTGCCCCTCCAGTTTAGGTGTAACTCGTCCTTCTTGTACAGGTGCCATCCTCTCTTGAAGACTTCCCAGTGATCCACGAATTTGAAACCCTCCCTCCTGCACCAGTCCTTTAGCCACGCATTCAGCTGTACAATCTCCCTGTTCCTAGCCTCACTAGCTTTTGGCACTGGGAGTAGTCCCGAGATCACTACTCTAGAGGCCAGACAATGTATTGTCTGGACTTTTAGATTCAAAGTAAGTATTATTCTGTCTCAGGCAAGGCCTTGGTCAGACTCCATCTAGAATACTATGTCACGTTTTGGTCCCATCATGCAGTGTAATTGCATGACCAGTCTTGGAAAAGGTTTTTTTTAAAGAGAAGCAGTACCTGCCAGGAGATTTAATTGCAACCTTTACGCACACAAAATAAACTAAGTCCACTGACTATTCAAACTAGAAATGCTGCTGATGAACAGGGACAAGATTAAAAGCTCTTTAAGCAGAGATTGTGCTTAAATGTTAGATGGCACTTTTCGTATGGAAAAGGTTGCAAATCTGTCTAAATGTGAATGACTAACCTCATATAGAAGGTAAAATGGGTATGGGTCTGGAAACATAAAGAGAAACCCTAGTCCAATATGAACATTAAGTGAAGCCCCAATAGTATTATAAAAGTTGCAGCGATAATTTTTATTTAATAACTACTTTAATACAGAAAAGGGAGCCTGGAGGTGTCATCAATACTGATATGATTACACTATTATCATTTGTGGAGCGTGCATGTGTCTCTTTGCTGCTTCCACTGGGCCATTACCTGTTCATTCCCTCTCAGCACCAGGCAGACTCCAGCCTCACTGATGAGTGGAAATGGCAAATACCCTTAATCATTTTTCTACACTTTAGCCCAGACCAAAGGTCAATTCTAGCTTCTTTGCCACTCTCATGGCTCAGAACAGTTAGTTGAACAGAGTTAATGACAGATACGTTCTGGCCTTTATGCTTTAATGACAAACCGGGTGCAGCCCCTATCCAATAGGCTTATGCAATTTTGTTTAGTCTTTTAATACAGTTATCGCATCTGGTTGATCACCTGCTAAAGTAGCTGCTGCAGCCAGTCCTGCTGCAGTATATGGATCTGTGCCTGGTGGAGCTGTACTGATAATGTATGGGTTTGGCATAAAGGCAGCTGGAGCAAGGCCTGCAGAAAACACACCTGCTGTTCAAGACAAAAAAGTGTTAATGATTCATGCCACTGCAAATTATCCACAAATTACATTCATGTGCAGTACTTCCTCACTTTTCCCTTCCACTGACCACCTGCCTCCCAAAAAGCTCAGCAATTTTGCAAAACAATACAGGGTCTGAATTCAATATTCTATTGGCCAGATCCCAAATTTTAGTATGGTCAACAAGAGAGACAGCAAGCATAGCAGATTTTAGCAAAAAGGAAGAAAATGGAAAAGGAAAGTCTGCTGAAGAATCTTTCATCCATCTCCAGACAACTAGTTCACAGTGACAATGACGGGCCCAATTCTCCCGTCGCGACCTGCAACTTTTCTGGTGGGTCCGGTCGGAGAATCGCGTCGTTGGCCTCTTTCTGGGATTTGCGCATGCTCCAGGTAGTTTAAATAGGTTTTGCATTTGATTATCGGGAACTTGCTGGGCCCGATAGAATCTCCCACCCCGCCAGGATTACCTCATTCTGGTGGGGTTTAGAGTAGCTCCCCACATTTGGGGAATTAGCGGGAGACCCCGCTGGAATGAAGGGGGGAGAAACTCTGTGCCCCCTGGACATAAGCACCCTGGCAATGCCAGCCTGTGCCCCTGGCACTGCCCAAGGGGCAAAGTGCCCCTGCCCAGAGGGCACCTTGGCACTGCCCAGTGGACAGTGCCAAGGGGGCGGGGCCTGTTGTGGGCAGGGCCTGGGGGCAATTGGTGGGGGGTGGGGGGGTCTCACTGCCACTCTGCCACCCACCAATTCAGCATTTTTGGGAGAATCGCCCCTGTCATTTCTGTTCAGAAAAGGGGGGACTCAATTCACAAATTTGCAAAAGGGGAGGTGTAGAGTGGATTGGAGAAGGATAAAAGTTGGTCACTAACTCTTTTCATACAATTATATGAATGATTTATGAGTTTAAAAAACCCATTAAAGAATGGTAACTGTTCTTTCAATGATGCAATTAACTTTCTTTCATTAGCGGTGTAAACATGTAGAAATTATATGTAATATTCCTACATTGCGGATACTATGCTGAAATTCAAGTAACTAAAAATGCACTGGTAATAATATCTACTGGTAAGACAGTGAAGAATTACAATACCACAGTCTTCAAATTATAATCTCACTTGCTGTGAAATTAAATCACATTTCTTACCTAGAACATACTATTTCATAACCAATTTCAGGATAATACTTGTGTAATAGGTTAGGGAAAAGAACTGCCTCACAATTTTCTTACTGTGCCTGCCTCACAATTTAGCAGCTGAGTTACCACAGATGTTCCAGGCATTTCATCTTTTTTGCGATTACATGCATGATCCTGACATACGGAAATCTATGCAGCCTAAAACTTGTGAAACTAATGAACACTGAAATCTCAGTTTTAGAACAAATGATACAAGGTTGGATTACCTATTACTAATATTGCCTTTTACAAGTTGAAACTTCACATATAACAGGATGTTGGCAGTGGTGCACAGGTTTGATCCATGTTGATGGAAACAAAGCCATCCAAGTTCCAATGAGATATCTATGGTTACAAATCAGGACACAGCTCAATCTGAAGTCAAGGATGACTGATGAATAATCCCAAAGCAAATAATCTAAGTGGGTTTAAGATTCCCCTGTTTTGTTAGGTTAAGTGGCCAACTAGAACACAAGTGTGTGGGGCTCAACTGGAACATCTTTTAGAGCATGGTCTGGCCTATATTACCTGATCAGTTTCCTCTGTATTCTGATTGAAGGTGATTGAGTATTGTAGTACAGAACCAGAGCCCACAATATCTTTCACAATTCGAGACTCTATACTCAGGAGACTAAAATCTCCTTCCATCAGACCAGGTGCTCTTATCAAAGTCTACATTTTGAGTAGCGATGCATGATGTAGAAGGCAGCAAATTTAGTTGTCATGGGAGTTGGCAACATGAAAGCACAAGTAACACTTGTTTACCCCATTCTTAAAGTTACAAAGCCAATGCGCAGAGTGGACTGGGCAAGCCCGAAACCATCTCCTTGCTTGTTCCAAAAACCGATTAAAATTCAAATTGAATCCAATTCATGGTCCCCACAAGAGACATCCAAGATCCAAGCTGACAAGAAAAGACATTGCACCTGATCTTGGGCTTGATACTACTTGATCTTATCCAAACGTTTGAGAAGCAGCTGGTTATTTACTGACCTAATTAAGGTTGGTGTCAGGAAGCTCGATATTAAGTTGGTGAGAATATATGGAACATTAAAAAAAGCTGCTAATGAGGTTGCGGAGATGGGGAAGAGCACAAGGGAGGATAAGTCTAAAGCAGAGCTTCCACAATGCACCATGGTATAATAAAATGTTTTGCTGTCATGACTAATATTTTTATTCAAAAGCAAAGAAACAAACACCATTGGCGCTTTGCACCAAGATAGTCAACTATATTAGTCTTTACGATTCACAAATTGTTAATTATTTCTCATGACAAGTTGAAATCACAGAAACAGATCAATGCTGCCATTTACGCTCCACATGAGCCTCATTCCAGTCTTGATATAACCTATCAGCATATTGTTTCATTTCATGTGCCTACCTAGCTTCCACTTAGATGCAATTTTGCTACTTGCCTCAAGTGGGAAAAAGTCAAGGGAGCTGGAGGTGGATCCCATGGACAAGATGAGCTTAGAAAGGCATGAGAGAAACTAGAGAAAGATGCAAGTTCAGGGCTAGGGCAGGGAACTGGGGAAATGTTGGTCTAATGGACTACGGTCAGAGATAGAAGCGGAGAGGCAGCTGAAAAGATGGTCTCAATAATAGTGACAAAGACATGCATCGCTTGGACAATGCTGGACATGAGGGTGGCGGACTTGGGACAGAGGGGTTTAACAGGTTTCTATTGGAGGGGGGAGGCCTGGGAATATCTTTGCATTCCAAGGTAATCCTGGAATAGTGAACAATTTTGGCAGAGGAGAGCAGGATCAGAGAGGATTTGTAGTCCAACCAGATCAGGGGATGATACATATTTTAAAAAACAGCAAATACAACTTGTGCGTGGAATGAAACAGAACAGGAGAACAACCAGGGTAGGAAAGATAGTAATGGTTATTATGAGGACAGGTGCAAAGGTGAATGTGAGGGTAAAGATAAGGGTAATCAAAGTGGTAGCTGCAGAAATTCGCAAAATAGGCAGTTATTAATTGAAAATGCACTTGTCAGCAAGTCAACGCAAAATTTTTCTAAGGGAAATCAAGTTGAGGGGAAGAGGGGTGTAGATCGAGAGTGACACTAGTGATTAGAGATGACCTTACCTATGATAGACATAATGGAAGTAACAAAGTCACTTGATATGGCAAAGGAGTGGCTGTTTTAAATCAAGGGAGAGATTGGGCTCAGAGAAGAGACAGCACAATGAGTTGAGATGGAAGTTGAAATCACCAAGGATGAGAAATCACTCAGTCCAGAGACTTCGGCCTGAAAGCAGTGAAACTATTTTGGTTGCCGTGGACTTCACAGATTGGTAGAGAATGAGGATTTTAAGGAAACACCAAAATGTGATGTGGTGATAGGAACCACACTGTCATTGCATCAGTTTGGACAGGGAATGTGGTGGTGAATATAACCATAAAGGAGTCTTCACCTTGACTTTCTCATTTCGAGGAATAGAGGGTTCTCTATCCAGTTCAGTCTTTTCTGTTGGTTGTCACCTCTTAGTTCTGGTATCTTCCTAGTGAGTCTTTTTTGCACCTTCACCAATGTCCCACATCACGTACACTATTCGAAGTGCAGTCTAATTAAGGTTTTATGGCAGTTAATCATAACTTCTCTGCTTTTCAATTTTATCCATTTAGAAATTAGTATTAGTGCTTTGTGTTTTTTTTAAAAAATGCGGCCGTACCAATCTATGTTCCTACTTTTAGCAATTTGTGCATCTGTACCCTAAACCCCTTTACTCCTTTGCCTCATTTAGACTCTTATAATCCAAGGAATTTGTAGTGTCTTCATTCTTCCTACCCAAATGCGCCACCGTACTCTTAACTACACTGAAATGAATTTGCCAATTACATGCCCATTCTGCAAGTTTATTCATGTGTTCTTGCATGTTGCCACATTCTTTCTCTATATTAAATACACCTCCCAATTTGGAATTATCCAAATTCTGAAGTTGTACTTCCAATAAGAGTATAAATTGCTTGTGTAAGGAATGAGCAAAATAGCCAGTTTGTTTACTTTCTACAAACATAGCAATACGTTTATTTAAATCACGATGTCTTAGCCAAACTACTGAAACTATATTATCCTTGCATTTATTATTAAGTGCAATTTTACGGTTCATATATACCAGTGGTTCTCAAAGGGTGCGGCGCGCCACACTGGTGCAGCAAGAGAGGATGGCAAGTGTGGCGGGAAGATTCAAGGACAATCAAAGAAACATTTAAACATGGGTTAGATATTTTTCCAAAGTGATTGTTTTATACTTTCTGGATGTGCCATGATCATATTATAAAGTAGTTGTGTTCTATGTTATGAATCAAGCACTGCTAGTTGTTGTTTTTTTTTGTTTTTGAATGTATTTCTTATCAATTAAAAATTCGGTGTGGCGCGAGCAAATTGTTATTCCGAAAGTGCGGCCCAGTGAAAAAAGTTTGGGAACCACTGATATATACAGTCAGCTTAATATCAACCCTAGTTACTGCTTTCCTAACAGATTAGTTTGTCAGTCAATAAACATTACTTTTTAATCTTCCAAAAACATGTCAATGAAAACAATAAGCTTCTAAACAAAGCAGAATGAAAAACATTATTAATTAACATATTTTTCACTTCACATGGACTAACAGGTACATACCCAAGTTGGCAGACTGTCAGAATTAGCTAAACGAGTCAATTTTTTTTTCAGACTTGGCTTTGCTAAGTGAAAGTATTCACCTTTCATTTTGCTTTACCTGACTGAACAGCTTATTCTTGCTTCTTACCTATATGTGGCTGCTGGGCTGCCGCCAGTGCATACTGCTGCTGTTGGGCTGCAGTCAGTTGTTGTACTGTCAGTGCATTTTGCCGTTGGAAGAGCTGCAATGCACAATTACAAACTGAATGTAGATATCCACAGCAAAACACGCCTACATTTTCTCTTACTGATTCTTCAGTAATGGCATATAACTGAACCACAGTGGAAGGATATGGCGAAGGAAAGTTCCAATCACCAATCCAAAGAAACACACCAAAGTGCAAGTATTTAACAAAACAACATCTAATATAGTTAACGAGAAAAGAATAAGCTAGTCACAAAGAACTTTAGGAACAGTTCAGCCAAGATGCAGCATGGTTAGCATGTCAGTATTTGGTAGGTAGGGGTAGGGGGTAAAAGACAGAAAGCTGTAGCCTGCTTACAGCTCAATTCCAGCAGGACTGCAGTCATTCATTTGAAAGCAAGAAAGAATGGATGGCTCTTAGAAGCAGCTTTTGTGAGAGGCATGCCTCGGAAATTTAAGTCAGTTACTATTTTCACTCACTTTCTCTGTAGTTTTAAATTCAGTGCCAAACTGAATTTAACATATTAAAAATGATCCAGTACAAAATACGATCAATTACAGATGATCTTTCTTTTCCCACTTAGTCTCCAAAGCCCAGTTACTCTTTTCTTCTCAGCTTCTAAGATTCTTTCAAACATGCATTAAAACTCTAAAATGTTTTTAGGTAATAATCATAGTTCACACTGGTTTACAGTTAAGGTCGTCTGGGTTAACCCATGATTCCCTCAATAATATTATAATTGTAACCTCATATTTTTCAACTCCCAACATGAAATATTATACGAGAGAATTGTGGCAGACATTTGATAATGTGCACCATCCACCTCAAATAACCAGTAATTTTAATCAAAGAAAAACTATCCAATTACAAATGCAGGATTGAAGGCCAAATGAAACTTCCCAAGTAGATTGAACTCTGACATTCTTGCATAATCCAGAACTGTATCCTTCTGGACTACCTACTGGCCTTTTTGGACAGCAGCCTTGGCTATCTTGTCATACTTCTTCATCACTGTTAATAAACTACCTGTGCAGTGAGAATTATCTTTGCTGTGTACTAAATTAAAAGGTGAGATTTTGCCACAGCTGTGGAAGTTGGAGTGGGTTTTCAGATGGATAGGGCACTTACACGATATTGACAGGAGAAGCCAATTAAAATGTGACAGGTAGGGGAGGCAGCTGACTGAGGTCGCCACTGCCAAAGCAGCAAGGAGAACATTTTGAAGCACACTTGAAAGGGTGAGCATTAAAATGCATTTTTATATGGGCCAAACAAGCAGGGCCCTGAGAATAGAAACCAACCCATTGGGGCCTCTGGCTCCAACAGCCTCATGGAGAAATTGCTGGGAAACCAATTTCTTTAAGCAGCAAGTGGCCTTCCCAAATGACAGAGCTTTTCTGTCACTGGCAAAATGCCTGCAGCCCCAGAAAATTGCAGTATCTTATTTCCTTTTATCACTTAGACATTGAGGTCCCTTCCTTCTTGAAAAAATAATTTTCAAATGATACATATAATTTACATATAATACTTTCTTTCCCTGTACCATAGCATTTGTTCTGTGATTTGGCTGATAACTTCAAGAAGAATGACTGCCTGACAATTTCATGTTTTGATCAATACAGTCACTGAAAATTGCTGGTATAGCCAGCATACATAATTTACAAAACCTTCAAATTGTAACTTCTGTCATTATCCTTATAGGAATTGTATTCCAGAGGACAAGGTTGTATGGTGGACATATCAGACAACAGCAATTTTAACAGAGAAACAAAAGATGAAAACAAAATAAAAAAATTAAAAATGCAGAAAATCTGAAAGAACAGGCCCCAAGGGCATATCTAACGAGTAATGGAAACAAGGATATATCCCAGTGAGGAAGAAAGATTCTTGGAAGGGGAGAAATCAACTATGGTTAACCATGGGTCACGTGATGCGAGCACGGGAGCAGCTGCATTTTCGAAAGCTCTGCCACTATACACTTTTTAAATCATTTTTTTATCCTGATGTACAGCCCATAAGTACTTGATCCTGATGTGTATAATCTGTGCTATGTTCCTAAAAGGTCCTGTTAAAGTTCGGTGACAGGAAGCCGAGTTAAGTCAAGAAAATACTTGTTTGATTGAGGCAATCAGAGGTGACCGGGGTGGGGTCCAGTTTGCAGTGGTGGTTTCACTGGTGAGTGGGCCTACGCTTCGGCGGTGCCACAGGCATCGAGATGATTGTGAGTGAAGTTGTGGACGATAGTCTCAGCTTCCTGGCACAAATTGCTGGTGCACTGATAAACTGGGAGATATCTTAAAGAGAATGGACGTTGCGGAGAAGAGAATGCTGTCAGTCAAGTCGTCAATTTCCTCAGTGGGGGCTCATCGTCAGTCCTTGGAAATCCTGCTGCATGGTCGAATATACTGGTTGATTCGGGGAGATGGGGCTGGAGAAAGAGTATCCATGTGCCCAGTCTCCTGAGGATGAATTCCCAACCAAATTTGTCAACTCTGCCACGCTTTCACGATCTCGATTTGAAGGCTGGTCATTTTCAGTTGGATAGAGCACAATGTATCCGGTCTTCGAATTCCGGGATCGGTTCAAGACTCTGACCACTGTTCTTTGGTCTTAGTGTCTTGTCCTCAGTGTTTGCCGGGAAGGGCTGGGAATAGTCGGAACCGACAGGCCTTCGCCACCCTCTGGGGCCTAGGTTTCGGTTTACCACGGGTTCGGACGACGACATGGCGGAGATGCAAAGGCTTTAACAAAACTCTGGATGATCCTGGGTGTTGCTCGCTGATCCCATCATGGCTTTGGCCTTTTCAAGATCCATGCATGGTGACCTCCTGCAGCTGATCATTAATCCTGAAATTTATTCCCTTGTGAATATACTCCAGATTTTGTGATATTGGTTGGAATTCTCTGGCTGTTCACGCTGGTGAGATTTTCTGGTCCCGCTGGCAGCACACCCCTGCCGCAAGCTTCCCAGTGGCGTGGGCTGCAGTTAATGGGAAATCCCATCGACAGAACCACTAGATCTTGCCATCGGCGAATGGCGCACTACCACCCGTCATGAAAAACACTGTAGGACTGTCTTTTATCCTGACATGGGTGTATGATATATGAGCACAGAGGAGCTTGTCGTTTGTTAACCTGTTACAGTGTGAAAATCAGGATTTATTAACCCTGGACTGTACCCCCTATAATTACATCCCTGTGTTAATTGATGGGGGAAATCCTGTAATTGAGCTCCGAGGCAGATTTTACTGAATGTCCTGTTTAAAACTATATTCTGCAGTTCTTTGTTAATCTTTGCAAATCCTTGAAAGTATCCGCTGTAATGTAATCCCTTAATTAATCCAGTTACGTGAATTATCACATTAAGGGCAATCTTGCGAGTGAGTGTGGTAGTGAATATTTGCTTGTAATCCTGAGTTCAAGGACATTCATTTATCTTTAGTGGAATGCATCATGCAATCTACTACTTGTTTCTGAGGAGTGTGTTGTGTAGATTGTATGATACTAGAACGGTGTGATTTTTATCCGTCTTCTCTTATAATTCTGGCATATACAGTGGTGAACATTTTCACTCGATATCCTTTATTACAATTATGGTTCAAATGTATAGCGCCATTGCAGGAAGGTGGGCAGGTGATGGAGGTAATGGGCAAGGGCCTACGAGTCCTCACAGTGGGTGAAGAAAACCCCCCCTAAAATTTATGGGCTCACCTTTTTTTTCTGTATTTCCATTGTTTCGGAAACTCCTGTTATGGTATGGACAGACTATATATCCTGGGAAAAGATATTGTATTGCATCATTAGCAAGGTAGCTGGGGATGGGGGAAAATATCCTTTGGTGCATGCTCAAGTGTGGTGCAAAATTCCATGGCGGTATAACCGCCATTTTACTTAATATTAATATCCTGTATTTTTAAGGCTGACGGTTATAGACAGAGTGGGTGGGCAAAATCTTGGCAAATGGAATACAATATAGGAAAACGTGAAGTTGTGCACTTTGGTAGGAAAGAATAAAGGAGTTGAATATTACTTAAAGGGAGAAAGACTACAGAAGGATTTGGGAGTCCTCGTGCATAACAGTACTCTGGATGCACCTGCACCTCAGGGACTGTAGCAGTTCAAGACGACAGCTCACCACTACCTTCTGAAGGGCATCTAAGGATGGATAATAAATGCAGGCCAAGCGAACGACACCCACATCCTGTAAATTAGTTTTCAAAAACTAGCGAGAATTCAGTAGGTAATAGAGAAGGCAAACAGAATGTTGGCCTTTATTTCAAAGGAAATGGAGTATAAAAGGGAACTCTTGCTAAAACTATACAAGGCACTAGTTAGACCACATCTGGAACACTGAACAGCTTTGATCCCCTTACATAATGAAAGATATCCTGGTATTGAAGGCAGTCAAGAGAAGGTTCACTAGGTCGATTCCGGGTACGGAGGGATTTTCTTATAAGGAGAGGTTGAGTCTATAGCCACTGGCGTTTAGAAGAATGAGAGATGACCTTATTGAGACAGAGGATTCTCAGGGGGCTTGACAGGGTAAGTACTGAGGTTAGTTCTCCTTGCACAAAAGTCGAGGACCAGAAGGCATAATCTCAGAATACGGGGATTGTCCATTTAAAACAGAGATGAAGAGAAATTCTCTCAATGAGCAATGAATCTGTGGAATTCTTTACAGCAGAGGGTTGAGAAGCTGGGTCGTCAAGCATGTTCAAGATTGATATAGACAGATTTTTAATCAGTAAGGGAATCAAGGATTATGGGGATAAAACAGGCAAGTGGAGTTGAGGATTATCATACCAGATCAATCATGATCTAATTGAACGATGGAGCAGACTCAATGGGCCACAGCTATTAGTGTGCAATCTGTTTAAAAGAGAAAACTTGGTACTTAAAAAAAAAACTTCTCACTCCCTTGTATCATTCACTTATGAAGTAGTAACACTGATGGCTAGTTGATTAGTAATGCTACAAGTCTTCTGCTTGTCAGAGTCACTGAGTGTTCATGCTATGATTATTAGCCATACTATTTAAATTGTGGAGCACTCCAAGATGAAACCCAAAATGAAGAATACCAGGAAAGAACAATATAACGGGGAGGAATGAGCATGAATAGAGGTGCATACATAAGAGAACAAACCAAAGAAAAGTGCCCTTGGGAAGAAAACGCGTATTGGTCAAAGAGAAAAGTGTTGAGAAAAGCTCAGTAACTCTGAAAAATAATTTCAACACCAGCACACAAGTTGGTAAGTCACTGACAACTCCATTACTACAAATTTAAGTTAATTTTCACATAAAAATAGATAATCCTATAAGAAACAGCTAATCAAAGACAAAGGATCAATTATTACAAAGACAAACATACTAAGCCAAACACCAGATTTCTCAAACATGAGCCAAAGTCTAATAACTGACTGGATTTGAATACACAAAAACACTGAAGCTTATAAAATAACATGGATTCAATTCCAGCCTTTCACAACATTAAAATTCACCACTCGTGCTTCAATAGTAGATGAACTCCATACTTTTAATTATTAGACTAGAACATGATCATTTAAAGCCAAGACACAAAATAAAAAGTAGGCAATATCATGAAACAAATAATGAAGCATGATAAAATGAAATTAAACAAATTCAAAACTGGTAAGAGGATTAAAGTTGTCCTGCTTGTATTTACGATTCCATGAAATGCGACAAAGGATGCCATTCAACTCATCACACCCATTAGTGCTTTAAAAGAACCATCCAATGAACCCTACTCCTTTGCGTTTACCCCAAAATCCTGTAAATATTTTCCCTTCAATTGTTTATCCAATTCCCCTTGGTAAGTTACTATTGAATCTGTTTCCATCATCATTTCAGGAAGTGCATTCTAGATCACACTAACGTATTACATTAAAAAATATTTCTTCACATCTCATCTGGTTCTTTGACCATCCCTTAAAATAGGATCTTCTGGCTACCAACTCTTCTGCCACTGAAATTAATTCTTCCTTATTTACTCTTATCAAACAATTCATGATTCTACCAACAACTCCAAATTTCCTCTCAACCTTCTCTGCTTCAAGAACACACTGGCTTCTCCAGTCTCTCCATCAAGTCCCTCATTTGTGACAGCAGTCTAATAAATAATTTGACAACCTTCCAAATATGTAGTAGTTAGTAATTACTTAATACTGTATTTGAAATTGTACCCACATTTACAAACTCTGATGATCTTGATACGCTGCATAGAGTACATGTGTGTTGACCACCTGAACTAAGAACAGAACACAACAAAGCCCATTCAATATTCTATAAAGGATCCAAAACAAGCTTTCACCTACACTGACACAGAACTCCTAACCATTTTTAATTATCTTTAAACTCTAAATTGTGGTGCTTGATGACAGTATAAACCACAATATAACTTGATGCCGATCTGGCTTCACAATTTTTTTTAATTTTCTTACTCCATTCTTATAGTTACAAAGCCAATGCTCAGAGTGGACCAAGCAGACCCAAATCCATCTGTTTGCTTGCTTGCTCCAAAAATCAAATTCAAATTGAATCCAATTCATGGTCCCCACAAGAGAGGCAAACAAGATCCAAGATCAGAAGATAAGGCAGTGCACCCATGTTCCCCATATTTCACCGATAACATACTTAATACACTTTTTCAAACCCTTAGTTTCAACATTTTATTTTAAAAGAGTGATCTAAACAGAAACTGACCAATTATGGCATCACCAATAGTTTTGTGTGACATTATCACTTCCTTGAACCTACCTACCCACCCACCATATACCATTTACACACAGTTAAAACTTATTTGTCTTGAGAAATGCTACCATAAAACGAAACACTATTAAAATTTTGTCAAAGAGAGCCAAGCTTTCTTCCTGGCAAATCTTTAGTGACACATGTCTTTTGTTCTGGATGGCACTGTGGCTAACTGTGCCTCAGAGCGCCAGGGACCCTGGTTCAATTCACCAGGACCTCGGGTGGCTGTCTATGTGGAATTTGCATGTTCTCCCTGTACCTGTGTAGGTTTCCTCCGGGGACTCCGGTTTCCTCCCACAAGGATGTGCAGTTTAGGTTGATTGGCTATGCTAAATTGGCCCTTAGTATCAGGGGGATTAGCAGGGAAAATACGTGGGGTTACGGGGATAGTGCCTGGGTGGGACTGTCATCAGTGCGAGCTCAATGAGCCGAATAGCCTCCTTCTGCACTGTAGGGATTCGATGATTCTGTGTCAATGTTGAATGCAACTTTCCATTTGTCTACACAGACTGAAGATCTGAACTGTGAAAGATGAAACTATGATGAAGCATTAACAATTCAAAAACGGATGCATGCTATAGGAAGGAACAGACCGTATGAAATGCAGCTTGGTGGCAAACCGTACTAGCACATAATTCTGTATAGCAACTAACTATGGAAATTTTGCAAAAGGGAGCTGCCAAACTCTGTCAAGTCAATTTTAAAATAAAAACAAACAGAAGAAAGAAAATCTGCACTATTACTTCTCTTCAAATTTGCTTTAGGGTAGGATTTTCTAAGTGTGTGACTCTGAAGCTTAGTGCAATAAACCAAGTAATTGCCTGGAAGCAAGGTTAAATTGCAAGGCAAGATTTCAATTAGATGGTTTATTTTTCTTCAAGTTAAAATTTATAAAAAACAAAAGCTCGACAAAAATATTAATACATAACTCTTATTTTTAAAGCTCACTACTGCATTCTGCCAACACCAAACGTGGGAATATTGTGAGACATCATCTTCAGATTTATCTGTGGCTAGTTGTGCCCCAGCAGCAAGGCAAATACTCACCTTATGGCTCAACCAAGACATGTAATAGTACACCCAAAAGAATTTCAAATGGTGGGAGCGTTTACAGTTCCAATTAGGTTCTTGGGAGTCTGACATTCGCTAGGATTGATTTAATCTTATATCCATAAAATGTTTGTATCTCTTTTAGCAAAAGAAAATGGTATGGAAAGAGATACCAAAATTCAGAACGGATAAAAATTTTAAAATAGAATCATCCTTTGTTTTAGCTGAATCTATTTATTTAGTTGTGGTGCCAACCTTTACCAGACTGTTGCAAAGGTTTTACATCTGAGAACATGTGATGTGCTTTGCTTTTCAATTATATCCAACTCTGTGCATGATATTTAATCCCTGGGGAAAACAAACACTAAATCACTTAACGATCAAGACTGACCTGATGCTGGGAGCTATAGTCAAAAAGACCTACAGCTGCTGCTGCTGAAGAGTCCATGGATACTTGATTGCTTGAATAGTCAAACTGCAAATGATTTAGGCCAACTGCGGCCTCAATGGTGTCTAAAGTTTGAGTGTCAGAATTATGAAACTCTTCTCCAGGTGGTTTACTTGCTGTGGCATTGGCCAATTGTCCTAAAACTTCTGAAGTATTCTGGTTAGGACCCAGGCGTTCAGCCACTTCAGTGGGAGAGGCTTGACGACTTCCAGGAGTACGGCTGTGCAGCATAAAAATACAAATATGGGTTTATAATTTTTTGTTAAATGCAGCACATATGCGTATGCATACACACACATATATACTTACATTTCCAAAAATAGTCAACAATCTTGAAGAATCAAATGTTCCATAAAATATGATTTAACGGTCATGGTGTCAATACTTTGGCAACCTTTAAATATCATTTCAAATGCTACTGGACATAGAGTGCTAATAAAGGGGTCTCCATACATTTTAAATGTACCCTGTCAAATTCAAATTAGGAATATAACTGTGCTTTTTACAGTAGCAAGTGAACTGATGAAACTAATAGATTAATAAAATATCTTTATTCCTTGAATGATATTTTCCACGTATCATGGGAATTATACCCTGACATCAGTAAACCAAAAGCTCAAGAAATATTTGTACACCTGCCCTTGGGCAGAGTCAGGTCCTGATGCTACCCCAAGCAAATTTTCCTTCCAAAGCTAGGAATTTCCTTCCTATGGGAATACTCCATTAACATGTGCTACATATTTTCTTCAAATCAGAAAAGATCTCGAAAAAACTGGGTAGGATATTGGTATGTTCTGAAAAATGACTCAATTAATTCAATATTCTTCATTTATTTGCTCCAAATGCAATTATCATCATCACTAAAGCAGAGGATTGGGTTGTGCATATTTATTCCCTTAGAAAGAATCGCAAAAGATCATCATGGCACTACTATTTAGATGTCAAAGAATGCTTTGGAGGTCATAATAGTTTTCCATGTCTGTTGGGAAATTCTGTACGCTAGTTGCAGCAATCAACTAACCACTGCTGACATCATATTTATTAACCCCTGGAGGTTGCAAACCTAGTGTTTTCTATTCCATCTAGATTAAAATGTGAATCTGTGCACAGATCATTAAAGCACAACCCACAGTCTATTTCTGATTTTGTGGTAGAAAGGAATAATTAAAAATCAGCACCTGAATAACCATCAGGTATTTTTACACCATCTCCTACGATGCTTCTTTTAATTTCCTTCCAGCTAAGATAACTAGTGCCTCAACACAGTTGGTTTTAGATCTTAAGCAGTTAAGTCTCATTTTAACTAGGTTGAATACCAAACCTTCGGAATCAAACTACTTGCATAAACCTCTGCCTCATTAAACTTTCACCAACCATAATCTGTTATAAAATGGATGGCATGGGCAACAGAAAAATCTAACAATGAGCTCAGGACTCGTATCTACTGCTGTTGATTCACTAACTTCTTAGAATCTCCAGCCTTTCCATCAGGCCAAGACAATTAATTCACTATTGAAGAGATATTCCTCACTTCAATCATGGGCAACTAATATTTGTTGTAATCCTCCTTAGTTCAAAGTATATGGATGAGGATACTAAAACTTTTTCATGAGCAAGTTAGCTCTAAATCATTTGAAAATACCATCTGATGGTTCCTCCTAGTTCCTTTTGCTATAAACACATCAAGCATATGCTTTTCAGGCTTTCATTTTCCAGTATCAAAGCAGTTGTTTTCCATATTTTTCTATTCCACCTCCTCAAGTGCAAAATCCACTTGGTAAAGTCTATCATTCCCTTGGTTCAGGGCATCTTGCATTGCAATGCTGCACTCTTCTTAGCCTTTCCTCTTCCAATTTCCCCTAAACTCACTGGGAAACTAGAGAAAGGTAGTAAATAAAGTTCGATAATTTTTCTGCAGCAATGAAAGCCCAGACTTGTCAGGACAGTTCTGCAATGAGAGAAAAAATAGCATCCAATATCCAATCTAAAGGATGAAATTTGAAGTGCGTGCACTAAGATAATAACACATTAAAAAGTATTTTTAGGAAAAACTTAAGCCCCAAACATGGCAAGACCGAATACGATTTAAGGTTAAGTCATGTGACAGAGGGTGGAAAAAAGCAATACGACTTGAAGTGCCCTTAAAGCAGTAAATAAGCTTTCTCTGTGGATAATACCATCAAGACATTATCCAAATGGTTGAGAAAAAAGCCAAAATCCATGGCATTATTTAATGGAAAATGTTGGCAGAGAGATTCTTACAATTAATACTAGCTGACACTATAAATATTAGCATATAATGAACTGAATTGTCAGGATAAAACAAATATTTGGTTTAAATTTTCAGAATTTTAACTGTTTCTTATGCTATCACTGGATTTCTATCTAGATATCAACTCTAATTAGCCACACTAGCAGAAATTAATCTTGAAACTTCAGAAAGTTCCAAATGAGGCTACAGCTTACACAGCTAATCTATGATGGCAACTTTGTCTTGGTCTGCTTCCTATGTTTGGAAGGATAATCTTCATGCCATTCTCATATGATCCTACTTAGATTCTCTGAAGTGGAATCACTATAAAGCCTGGGAACAGACTGCTTTCCCTTTGATCATAGGTAACACTTCATTTCAGAAAATAAATCTGGTACTTTAGCAACCTTCACAAAATTTACAATACCAAAATGAGGCACTTACTTGAAGTCCTTGCAGTCTGTATCTATTCCATTCTGCAAAACTAGCCCATTAGTTTTGGAAATATCATCTCCTTGTTTCAGATCTCTATTTTTATCTTCCTCGAATGGTGATGATTTCCCTTTCTGATCAGCCTTCTCATTCTCATCAGGCTCAGTGTCTCCAGCACCCTAATGAAACAAAGCCACTAAGGCAGATGTACTACAGAAGTATCCTCATCATCAATGCTTAGGCATGACCATAAACAGGCTATTTTCATGCAGATGTTTCCTATATATTTTTAAATGGTCACTTTTTAAATGTTCATATGGTCTTTCTTGGTTATATTCCTTTCAAAAAGTGTTGCCTTGGCCTTCATTCTTGCTTATGTATTTTCAGTTTTTATTTTATATTGATGCATTCATGACTTTTGAACTTCGTATAATTTCTTTCTTTTACGATTTCTTCTAATATTGATTTGGTGTGAAAATCTAGTCTACAAAAACATTTCTGGAATTCTCAGGTGCAGAAGGACATTTCGAAGTGTTTCACAGCAGGGCAAAAACTAAACAATGGATACCAAGGGAAGGGGGAGATTGAGAGCAAGGGTGGAAAAATAAACTTACTGCTATTTTCCTTAATGTTTCTTTTTTGAACACATACATAACTGTACCACTTTATTGTGTGCTTTATTGAAATTATATTGACAGCCATATATTTGGAAGCATAAGTTTCATGAGCACCTATCACTATTCTGCAAGTCAGACAAAGGGCCATTCACCATGTATGATCCTGAACTAGTTCATGGTGGATCTTTAAGCCGGACCTTGAATTCACCAAAAACCATACAAGTGCACTTCCAAGCCAGGGTCAACAGATAGTGATTAGTAGCAGAAATCCAAGCAAATTTCTTGCTCCCTACTTAGGGGTGTGGAGTTAAGTGTAGTACCCCTTACTCTTCCCTGGTTCTGAAGAGCAAGCTGAGCCACCAGGGGAACTAGATTCTGAATTTGAAATCAATAGGAAACCGAGAAATCATTACATCAAATCACTGTAGTGGGATATTGATGTCTACAGATATATAGCTATATGTGACCAGTAAACTAATTAGAGCAAGGTTCAAACTTGTAAAATGTACATTTTGAGACTGATAGTAGGAAGTTTTTTTTATGTAGAGTGAATTACACTTTGAATGGGCAGATGAGAGTGATGGACAAACCCTGGATACACTGAAGCAACAATCAGGCACCAAAACAGGGCAACTTCTAGGGTATTTCTGGATGGATGGACTGAAAAGGATCTTCCTCATTTATAATCATCCTGTGAATCATCCTCAAGGGATTTAGCTTTTTGAGTAAGTTAATACATTAGAAATGTAAAATACTGTGGGGCCCTTAAAAGCAACAAATGGCTAGATCAAAGTTTTAGAAATATTTAAAATGGTGATGAAAGTCAAGGTCTATAAACATATTTTCTTAGCATTACTTTTACAGGTGATATATACAAAAAGTTAATTTAAAAGCAACACCTGGAAGTGTATTCATCCGACGTATATTTATTGAACGCAGTCTTTCAATCAGCCTTATTTGCACTTTTGTCTGTTACTTTTGAACTGTCCCATAGCATTAATTTCTTCAAGATACCAAAAGCAGTTTTTTAATCTTCTCTGTATTTGATCCCTGTAGCCTGACTCTACCATGTGACTATATTACACAAAATATAGAGAACACATCACTGTCAGCAGCTCCATTTATACACCAGACTCAGCATAAACGAATGTACGGAGGCTTATAATTTGCACACTTTTTGCCTCAAATAGTCCCCATGATTTCCATCAAAACAGTGCCTACTGCATTTTAAGCCATGTTTGAAAGCTCAAAAGAAATCCTGAAAAACCCACGGAATGTTTTTGAAAATGAAAATCGAAACAAAGAGTTTAACAAAAATCCTGCAGCTGTCAAAAGCCATTTTATCATTGTGCATCTTGACAGCCCATCAGGATACTTATTTATATACACTACTGGATATCACAGAAAACACACTGCTCGTGGCATCTCAACTTAATTTAGAAGTTATTTTCATCTTATCTAGCCCCTCTCAGGCTTTTACTATTTTCCAATAATAGAATGGCAGAATATGACATGGTAGCCAGATGTGCAAAACATGGATGGGGATTGCCTTGCTCACAAGTTTTCTAAATATGGTTTGAGAGAGGTTTAGAATCCCAGTCAAGATCAAAACTCACCCTGGGTCACTCAATCCACATTCTACAACTTGCATTTATATAGTGCCTATATAGTGCCACAATAAAACTTTGCAACATTACAGGAGTGTTGTCAAGCAAAATATAAAACTGAGCCACATGAGGAGATATTGGGGCAGATAGCCAAGAGCGATAAAGTTTTAAGGAGCGTCTTAAAGGTGGAAAAAAGTAGAGAGTAAGGAGGGATTCCAGAGCTTTGGACCTTGCAGCTGAAGACAAAGTGCCAGTGGTGGAGCAATTCAAATAGGAAATGCACAAAAAAACTGAATTACATCCAATTATCTATTTTTATCTTTGCCTTAAGTAAAACCTTCTAATTATAACAAAACTATCACAAGCACAAGGCAGTAATGATTTAGGCTCATCAAGAAGGGCAAAAAGATGAAATAATTAAACACTACTGGCCCTCTTTAAGTCGGTTACCTATGCCTTTAATATAGAAAAATACCTCAGGGTATCTTCACGGAAAGATAATTAAGAAATTGGACACCATGGTGAAGGAGGAGAAATTAAGCAGATGTTTGGCAGGTGGTAGAGCGATTCAAGGAGGAAAAGGGAGGGCATCTCAGGAAGAAACTCACATGGAGCTTGGGTACAACATACTTAAGGAATTTCATAGGCGTGAGGCTGAATATGTAACAGGTTGTAGTGCTGAAAAGGAGTTGAGACTATGGGGTGGGGGTGGTAGAGGGAGAACACGTGGTGGAGGGGGAAAGACGGACATGGTGCGAGATCAAGATGTAACCAAGCTATACTTTTACCCTGGCAATTTGGATGGAACAAGTGTAGGCAGGCCAAAAGTGAACAGATAGGCTGGAAATGAAATGTCAAGAGAGCAACTGTTGATTTGGTGACAGCATCAATGGTGAGTGAAATAGGAAGGAGCTTTGGAGTGGTTAACCATGATACAGCTCCAGGTGACCCTACTAACCAGACAAAGACAGGGTAAGAAAAGAGTGGTGGATACCTTAAATGGGGCATTTTCAAAATGTCAAGAGTAACATAGAGGGTTATAAAGGTGATTTAAGCCTGCAATGATTGCAAGAGAAACTTGAAGACTGTTTAGGACAGGAATTGAAAGCACAAAAGTATATGTAAGTGGAAAAATAAAATGTTGAGGGTGATAGGAAGGAGGAGCATGAGAAAAAAAAAAGGACTTTGATACAGGGTGGCAATCAAAATATACACGATTGGACAGAATGAATGCAAAGCTGGCAAGAATCAAAGCATTTCAAAACCTTGTACAGTATCTATGCAATCAAATGCAAACAATAATTGAGGACAAAACGGAGAGGGAACAAGTATGCCATACTCAATTCCAAAATCTCCTATCAAACATCAACAGATCATATCCAAACTAAATGTGTAATTTATATTGTGTCATTTCCCATGCATGAATAAGCAGTGAACCATATTATTACTGAGACATTGTTAGAACACAGGACATAGAACAGTACAGCACAGAACAGGCCCTTCGGCCCACGATGTTGTGCCGAGCTTTATCTGAAACCAAGATCAAGCTATCCCACTCCCTATCATCCTGGTGTGCTCCATGTGCCTATCCAATAACCGCTTAAATGTTCTGAAAGTGTCTGACTCCACTATCACTGCAGGCAGTCCATTCCACACCCCAACCACTCTCTGCGTAAAGAACCTACCTCTGATATCCTTCCTATATCTCCCACCACGAACCCTATAGTTATGCCCCCTTGTAATAGCTCCATCCACCCGAGGAAATAGTCTTTGAACGTTCACTCTATCTATCCCCTTCATCATTTTATAAACCTCTATTAAGTCTCCCCTCAGCCTCCTCCGCTCCAGAGAGAACAGCCCTAGCTCCCTCAACCTTTCCTCATAAGACCTACTCTCCAAACCAGGCAGCATCCTGGTAAATCTCCTCTGCACTCTTTCCAGCGCTTCCACATCTTTCTTATAGTGAGGTGACCAGAACTGCACACAATATTCCAAATGTGGTCTCACCAAGGTCCTGTACAGTTGCAGCATAACCGCACGACTCTTAAACTCCAACCCCCTGTTAACAAAAGCTAACACACCATAGACCTTCTTCACAGCTCTATCCATTTGAGTGGCAACCTTTAGAGATCTGTGGATATGGACCCCAAGATCTCTCTGTTCCTCCACAGTCTTCAGAACCCTACCTTTGACCCTGTAGTCCACATTTAAATTAGTCCTACCAAAATGAATCACCTCACATTTATCAGGGTTAAACTCCATTTGCCATTTTTCAGCCCAGCTTTGCACCCTATCTATGTCTCTTTGCAGCCTACATCTGCCCTCCACCTCATCCACTACTCCACCAATCTTGGCGTCATCAGCAAATTTACTGATCCACCCTTCAGCCCCCTCCTCTAAGTCATTAATAAAAATCACAAAGAGCAGAGGACCAAGCACTGATCCCTGTGGCACTCCGCTAGCAACCTGCCTCCAGTCCGAAAATTTTCCATCCGCCACCACCCTCTGTCTTCGATCAGATAGCCAGTTACCTATCCAATCTGCCAACTTTCCCTCTATCCCACACCTCCTTACTTTCATCATAAGCTGACCATGGGGGACCTTATCAAACGCCTTACTAAAATCCATGTATATGACATCAACTGCCCTACCTTCATCAACACACTTAGTTACCTCCTCAAAAAATTCTATCAAATTTGTGAGGCACGACTTGCCCTTCACAAATCCGTGCTGACTATCTCGGATTAATCCGCATCTTTCTAAATGGTCGTAAATCCCATCCCTAAGGACCTTTTCCATCAATTTACCAACCACCGAAGTAAGATTAACCGGTCTATAATTACCAGGGTCATTTCTATTCCCTTTCTTAAACAGAGGAACAACATTCGCCACTCTCCAGTCCTCTGGCACCATCCCCATGGACAGTGAGGACCCAAAGATCAAAGCCAAGATTGTTCTTCCTACAAACTTTGGCAATGGTTTTTCTTACACATACCAAAAAACAAAAACAATAATAAATACAATAGATACCTTTTAAAAAAAAACTTGAAGGGATCTATATTTGTTAGTTTGGAGGAGGCAGTGGTGTAGTGGTATTGGCACTGGACTAGTAATCCAGACACCTAGGGCAAATCTGGGGATCCAGATTCAAATATCACCATGGCAGATGGTGAAATTTGAATTCAATAAAAATCTGGAATTAAAAGTCGAATGATGACCATGAAACCAGTCGATTGCTGCAAAAATCCTTCTGGTTCACTAATGTCCTTTAGGGAAGGAAATCTGCCATTCTTACGTGGTCTGGCCTACATGCGACTCCAGATCCACAGCAACATTGTTAGTCCTCAAATGCCCTCTGAAATGGAGGGCAGTTAGGGTGGGCAATAAATGGTGACCCAGTCAGTGATGCCCACATCCTGCAAACGAATTGTAAATCTTTTAATCAAAGCCAGGTTGCAGCAGAAATGGACTGATGAATGTTATGGCAAGATGAATAAATATAAAAATTGAAATGTAATGATGAATCTATGCAAAACTTTAGTAAGAATGCAGAGTGCAGTTTTGAGCTCAATATTATAGGGGGAATGGTGATAGCATACAGCTCCGATTCACGGGTATGTTACCTGATGTGAGGGAATACAAATTTTAAAAATGGTATTCTTCCTTTAGAAGTGATTAAAGGATGATTTGATAGAGGTGTTTGAAATTATAAACAGATAGGATGAGCAAATTGCAAAGAACACAGCACAGGAATGGGCCCTTCGGCCCACCAAGCCTGCACCTATATGCAGTTTCTATCCCTCTGTTCGCCTCCCGTTCACGTGACTATCAAGGTATGCCTCGAACGTTGCTAACGTGCCTGCTTCCACCACTTCCTCGGACAGCATGTTCCAGGCACCCAGCACTCTGAGAAAATCTTTCCCCACACATCTGCCCTAAACTTATCACCTCTCACCTTAAATCTGTGCCCTCTTGTAATCGACCCTTCCACCCTGGGAAAAAGCCTCTGACTATCCACCCTATCTATGCCTCTCATGATTTTGTAGACTTCCATCTGCAGACAAAACGTTTTGTAAAAACAGGGTGCGAGACTGAGTGCGTGGTTAGGAAACGAAGCTGAAATCATGTCAATATTTAAGAACCAATTAAGCAGTCTCAGAGGCTTAGTGGAATAAAGATATATGGGAACAGAGCAGGTACAGATGATTGAAACAACTGTTTATATGGTGGAGAAACAGCTGCAGAGACTGCTTGAATCAGACCACCTGTGTTATTCCCACATAACATCAAGAGATGAAGCTGATGTTAACTGATGCAATATATATCTAGTGTTAAAGCCCAACCTGAATTGCATTCGATCATTCTGGTGTCAGGCTGGGCTCTAAGTTCAGTCTGTATTACACTGTCAGGATATCCAGTATTATCAGGACATACTGTTTAAACAAATGAACAGGGAAAAACAATCCTGAGCAATATTGGAGATTTGCTTCAATACAGGATTTAATGTAACTGTGATTTGCCATCAGCGGTGGGATTTAGGTAACAAAACTGATTATAGACCTGAAAATGGCCTCACCAAAGAAAAGGCAGAGAATATCACGGAGAGACTCTAGCAGCAATAAGAGAGACAGAGAGCGAATGTTTTAGCTGGGTAGGAATGGAACCATCAAATGCAACTTAGCTGGATGACAGAGAAGAAAGATGATGAGGGAGGATGACATTGTTAATTATGTTGAACATTGCAGAGAGGCCAGAAGAGGAAGGTGGTGCATAAAACACCACTATATCTACAAGCACTTGTATATTTGCTTGCTCATTCACAATGCGTTGATACACTATTTCCAATACACCTTAGATACAACAATTCACAGAGATTTACTTCCCCAAATGTCATACAAAATGTAAGCTGTGGCTCAAAAGTGAGGAAAGCTAATGTTCAAAATAACAGATCATATTAAATAAACTGAAGTTTCACAATCAGACCATTAAAATTAGTCTTACAATATACACAAATTCACACAAACCAAATTAATAGCAAGCTAGTTACTTACAAATGGACCTTTTCTAAAACGAGTATCCAGTTTATCCCCAGGTGAAGATCTTAAGACATATTCCACCATGCTCACTCCTAAGCCACCACTTTCTGAACGAGGAGAGAGAACAGAGCTGACTTCGTTGTTTCCATGAAAACCTTGACCAGATCTTCTCTGAACCATGATGGGCTGTGACACAGTGTGGTCTGGGTAACACAAATTTAAATATTAGGTAAAATTTTGAATTCACATTTTCAGGAACAGATGAAAATTAATTCATGGATTTATTTCGACAAGAAACTAACATTTCTGAGAAAAGATTGATGTAGATCTTATCCCGAGAGGAATGGTTAATATAGATGTCAGTAGCTTGTTAACCCAAACTAAAAGTACAAAACATAGTGGAGGTACTTTTCTTCTGCAACTCTTGAGAAACAATTTAGTCCTGGATATATATTCTGGGTGGAAATGAGATTAAAGATGACCATGAAAGAAATGATCTCACAGTACTCTGCATTCTCTAAAGCGTGATGTTAGAAATGAACAATATCCACGGAGGCCGGGTACACTTTAGGCAGTAAGTATACAAATGCTCAAATTCTGGAATAAAATCAGGAGAAGGAAAACATAGAACAGTACAGCACAGAACAGGCCCTTCGGCCCACGATGTTGTGCTGAGCTTTACCTGAAACCAAGATCAAGCTATCCCACTCCCTATCATCCTGGTGTGCTCCATGTGCCTATCCAATAACCGCTTAAATGTTCTGAAAGTGTCTGACTCCATTATCACTGCAGGCAGTCCATTCCACACCCCAACCACTCTCTGCGTAAAGAACCTACCTCTGATATCCTTCCTATATCAACCACCATGAACCCTATAGTTATGCCCCCTTGTAATAGCTCCATCCACCCGAGGAAATAGTCTTTGAACGTTCACTCTATCTATCCCCTTCATCATTTTATAAACCCCTATTAAGTCTCCCCTCAACCTCCTCCGCTCGAGAGAGAACAGCCCTAGCTCCCTGAACCTTTCCTCATAAGACCTACTCTCCAAACCAGGCAGCATCCTGGTAAATCTCCTCTGCACTCTTTCCAGCGCTTCCACATCTTTCTTATAGTGAGGTGACCAGAACTGCACACAATATTCCAAATGTGGTCTCACCAAGGTCCTGTACAGTTGCAGCATAACCCCACGGCTCTTAAACTCCAACCCCCTGTTAATAAAAGCTAACACACCATAGACCTTCTTCACAGCTCTATCCACTTGAGTGGCAACCTTTAGAGATCTGTGGATATGGACCCCAAGATCTCTCTGTTCCTCCACAGTCTTCAGAACCCTACCTTTGACCCCGTAGTCCACATTTAAATTAGTCCTACCAAAATGAATCACCTCACATTTATCAGGGTTAAACTCCATTTGCCATTTTTCAGCCCAGCTTTGCATCCTACCTATGTCTCTTTGCAGTCTACAACAGCCCTCCACCTCATCCACTACTCCACCAATCTTGGTGTCATCAGCAAATTTACTGATCCACCCCTCAGCCCCCTCCTCTAAGTCATTAATAAAAATCACAAAGAGCAGAGGACCAAGCACTGATCCCTGTGGCACTCCGCTAGCAACCTGCCTCCAGTCCGAAAATTTTCCATCCACCACTACCCTCTGTCTTCGATCAGACAGCCAGTTACCTATCCAATCGGCCAACTTTCCCTCTATCCCACACCTCCTTACTTTCATCATAAGCCGACCATGGGGGACCTTATCAAACGCCTTACTAAAATCCATGTATATGACATCAACTGCCCTACCTTCATCAACACACTTAGTAACCTCCTCAAAAAATTCAATCAAATTTGTGAGGCCCGACTTGCCCTTCACAAATCTGTGCTGACTATCCCGGATTAATCCGCATCTTTCTAAATGGTCGTAAATCCCATCCCTAAGGACCTTTTCCATCAACTTACCAACCACCGAAGTAAGACTAACCGGCCTATACTTACCAGGGTCATTTCTATTCCCTTTCTTAAACAGAGGAACAACATTCGCCACTCTCCAGTCCTCTGGCACCATCCCCGTGGACAGTGAGGACCCAAAGATCAAAGCCAAAGGCTTTGCAATCTCATCCCTTGCCTCCCAAAGAATCCTAGGATATATTTCATATATATGAGAAGTCATCAGGCTTTAAAAAGAAAGATAAGCTAGAAATTTGATTGCAACTCTTAATTATTCCAGAAATGTCTTATTATTTTCCAAGTGAAAGGGGAGAAGTGGGGGAAAAGTATAGGCTGGAATTCTCCAACCTCACCTGTAACTGGGATTCTCCAGCCATGCTGCAGTGAATGGGAGTTTTGGCTGAGCGCCAAATTTTCCATTCTCGGTGACATCGGAGAATTCCGGTCTTAATGTTCTGTGTTCGGAAAACAAAGTTATGCGATTTGTATTTGAATTGGTAAATATTAGAAATAAAGTATAGTTTTAAGTGAGTTTAATATAGTGTTTCAGCATAAGAAAGGGTAAACCTATAGTTAGGTTGGACAAAGGTGTTTGTATGTGTGGGGGTTTTGGTTTCAATTCAAACTGTGCTTCTATTGTGCTTAGAGGAATTAGAGGTTGAAGAGTAAATAAAAGCTAACAGAAACATTGTCATTGTTTAGAAACGGGGGATGCTTTTACGGTAGGATGACTTTGAGTTTAGTTTTTAGCTGGATATTGCAGTTTGAGTTATGGTAGCAAGAGAAAAGGCAACTCTCATCGCTCTGCAAGAGGCAGTTGGTTCAGAAGGCTCGAGGGGACACACCTCTCTCCAAGCTTTGAAGAAAAGCAATACCATGGAGTAATTGTTAATAAAACAAGTGCAGAGAACTAAAGTTCAGCTATTTAAGGAAACTGGAGAAAAGAAGAGAAGTTTCCAAGAAGCCCGAGGCTGAAGGTACCAGAACAAAAAACTATTCAGTGAAAGCAGGCAGAGCTGAGAAGGCAGCCGAGATGCCAATAGGATACTTGGTGGTTTGTGAGGTTTACTACAACCTATGGAACACGAGTTGAAACTACTGAAAATCGGTAACTGGTTCTTGGAGTTTGTGTAAAAGCCTTTAAGACAAAATAAATCCTGAAGGAGGTGGTGTAAAGCCGGAAAGTGAAACTTTGATTGGCGCAGTTGAGAGAAAGCATTATTTAAAATATGATCTGAAAGTGTGCCTGTTTGAAAGCTGAATTGAAAATCAATCTTTTGGAAACCAGAGTTCAGTGAGACATGGTGGCTCACGGTATAAGAATCATCTGGGGGAATTTTGAGCAAAAGTCCACAGATATTCACTTGGGTTCAGAGTGGAGAGTGTGCTTTACCACAAGTCTGTGCTTAAAGGGACTGTATTACTGAGACCATTATAGCCAAAATTATATATTATCGTGAAGCTAAAGGGGGAATAAAAGAGTATTGTATTTTAATCAAACTTTTCATGCTTATAAAATATTAGTTTCTTGTTGTCAAAACTAATTAGTAGTCCTATGACCCTGTTCCTCCAAGTTTTGAAAAAAAGTAAAAGTTATAATCTTTTGAGGCAAGGTTCCATTCTGGGACCTTCCCGTCCAGTTATAACACCAACTGGGATCGTAACATATGGAATTCTGGCTCGATTACTATTGCAGATTAAGTAGATATGCAGTACCTCCTTCCAGAAATTTAGAGCAATCTACGAAGAGAGTGAGTTAAAAAAGTAAAGTACTCAAGGAACAAAGTTTTTAAAAATGTAGAACAACGTTTCCTCTGAGCTGTGCGCCTATGCAGCCACACAAAATTCTATGAACTGCGGTGCACGCAATTATTACAGACGCACACATCCTCATGGTTAAATGAGGTTTACTGCCACACTAACCTGTGAACAAGTAGTAGTATAGACTCCCCAGTGACCCAAAATTAACGGATGAAGGCCAATGTGATTACTGATGGGGAATTGTCAGCCAAAATTCACTTATGTCAGTTCCTGGAGCATAAAACTGTCAACACTTGTTTTTCCTGTGGTCTGCCATCAACATTTCCTTCCCACTCACTGCCTACCTCATTTTTCTGTTCAAATTTGGTTTGTTCTCACTGAAACGACGGAGGTTGAGGGGTGACCTGATAGAGGTTTACAAAATTATGAGTGGCATGGACAGAATGGATAGTCAGATGCTCTTTCCTAGGGTAGAAAAGTCAAGTACTAGGGGACATAGGTTTAAGGTGCATGGGGAAAAGTTTAGAGGAGATGTGCGAGGCAGGTTTTTTTATACAGAGAGTGGTGCCCGGAGGGGTGTGGGAGCAGGTATGGTAGCGGCATTTAAGGGGCAACTAGACGAATACACGAATAGGATGGGAATGGAAGAATGCGGACTCCGTAAGTGCACATGATTTTAGTTTAGGCAGGCATCATGATCGGCGCAGGCTTGGAAGGCCAAAGGGCCTGTTTCTGTGCTGTACTTTTTTTTGTTCATCGCCTCTCTCCCCAACCCTCCTACACATCACCTCTCGTTGTACCTTTCCCTCCCAAATCTTCGCACTCCCAGCCTCAGCCAATCTTGCTCCCCATCTCCCACACAGCCTCCCTCCCCAACCCATCCACTCAGCCAACCTCTCTCCCTTCCCCGCTCTCGCTGGCTCTCTACTAACTCTGTGCTCAAAGCTAAGGTTCGGGGAAGATGGGGAGCAAGCAGGAGGGTTGGGGAGGGATGCATCAAATCAGAAGAAGTTGTACTTGGGAAGGCGAGTAGGAGTTAAGGTGAAAGAGCTAGTAAGCCATGGGACATTTTTAAACTTTGCATACTTTGAAATACTACCGCTCTCCAATTCACTTTTGCATGCACTGTGAGACAGTTTACTTTAAAAATGAACTTGTTTATTAGTTCACAATTCATAGATTTTTCATCTCAGACAAACTGGAGTATATCCCACTACTTCCCCAAAAACCATACCTCAACATGCATCCTCCCTCCTGGGTCCCAGTCTCTCTTCACTACCAAGATGACTTTCCTAGTTCCCAGATGTAGTTTTCCCCTTCACTATTCATTTAATTTAAAGAGACACCGTGTCTCTCTCTCACCTTTAGCCTCTGGGGGACGAGAGGTGGGGGACGAGAGGTGGGCGAAGGGGGCAAGAGGCAGGAGAGGCGTGCAAGGGATGGGTAGCAGAAACAGGAATAAAGTGCCAGCCTCAGCTTTGCTAAAGTAGAGTCATGTTCTCAGAGCATATATCTCTTCTCCCTGTCCCTCCCCATCCCTGAAAAGTACAATGCATTTTTAATATCTCAAGGTGGCAACTCTCAAAGTTTTATAGTCCTGTTTGGAAGTTGTTTTGTATGCTGCACAATAACGACGGCATTTTTAACCAAAGCTGTCCATATTAACTTAATAGATTCCTGCTGCTAAAAGAATGACCCATGTGTCATCAGTTTGCACTGAGTTCAAACCTGTTCCATGAGTAGCCATGCTGTATCTTGATTCACACACTACCCCATCTCAAAGTTACACTCGCAAAAAGTTACAGCAGTGCAAAACTGGCAGTGCAAAACTGGTTTGACTTACCCAATGATTAGTTACTTGATTTTGCGCCAGCTCCTAGTTATCATTATTGTTGGAAATGTTCCCATGTTGCACTAATTATAACCCACTGGAATCAAATCTGCTCCAGTGCAAGTTCTGAATTGCTTTTGTAAAAGCTTGCATATAAATTGACAACCACTTATTTGATGCATGCATATATCATAAGCTCATTTTTTTAATTCTATGGAGTAGTCATGTCTATGAACTAAAACCAAAAGATTAAAGTAACTTTATAAAAGAAAAACAACTGCACCTCCTTCAAAGTAGATCAAAGGCATTGTAACTTATAAAATAGATTGGGTTCTAATTACAAATGCAAAAATTAAATCTTCTCCAGTAGAATCCAAATTAGCATAAGCAATTCCAGATAACATGCAACTAACAAAACATGGAGACTCACAAATTGCAGGAATTTAAACTTATTCAAATTGAGAATTTCCAAAATAAAAACTGGCAGTTAGCAAGTTCAGGTAGATGGAACTGTCCCTTAGATTTTCATAATAGTTTTTCTCTGAGCCATGACCACTGGATAAACAATCCTTGCAATATCTCTGACATTGTTATTTCATGACAAGTCTACTAGCAATATACAAAGTATGTTGTGTACTAATAGTAAACAAAGTAAGTATTAAAGGAGGGTGCAAATCTTCTATACAAGCCTGCAATTTGTTTAATCTTTCAGGCTATGAAAACACAATTCACGTTTTTGTACTGAATACATGCTTAATTATTTAACTTTGTTAGCTTTTATTAATGGGCACAAGAGGCTATTCTGATTTGCATTGAGAACATTGAAGTTAATGTTAAGTTGCGCAGGATTGCAACATTAAGATTTTGATGAGAAAGGGCTGATTTCTTCTTGTATAGCAACTTATAGCTTTATAACAGTTCTTGGCATTCATTACATTTCAGTGCGGGGGGGGGGGGGGGGGGGGGGGGGAGGAGGAGGAGGAAAGAGAGAGAGAGAGGTGAAGGGGGATGAGGCGACGGCCTGGTGGTATCATCACTAGGCTGGTAATCCAAAAACTCAACTAATATTCTGGGGACCCGGGTTCGAAAAATATCTGGAATTAACAATCTACTGATGACATTGCTGATTGTTAGAAAAACACATCTGGTTCACTAATGTCTTTTAGGGAAGGAAATCTGCCGTCCTCAACTGGTCTGACTTACATGTGACTCCAGATCCACAGCAATGTGGTTGACTCTTACATGCCCCCTCAAGGGCAATTCAGGATAGGTAACAGATGCTGGTCCAGCCAGCGATGCCCAAATCCCGTGAAAGAATAAAAAAGAATGCTGATCAATTGGCATCCATTTGATCTGCCTAAAATATTGAAAATCTGACTCTTTGAACGGAAGTGTGCTTATGATTCTCAAGTACTGTGAGCAGAATGGTGAATGGAGTATGAACAATTATTAGGAAACCAAAAGAGACTGTCCTTACAAATGTAATTATGGAACAACAGTACTTATACATTTGCTACTTGAGCAGCACTCCTGAAACTGACTTGACTAGTTTTACCATAACAAAGCAGAATATACGAGGAAAATGCATTATTTTTCAACTGTTTGTGTTTACAGATAATATCTCAGATAATACATGATTTGGGTTTTAACTAAGTAGGATTATGCTCTCCCAAAATTGGAAAGGCATGAACACTAAGCAAATGGATCCACACTATTCAGGCAAGCTATTGGCTTTCTATGCTAGATTTCAAGTTATTGAAGTGAAAATGTTTCCTACAAAAATGGAAATATTGACTTAAAAGATAGTGACACTTACGAGATGCTCCCCATGCAGCGTCCCTCCACTCATCTCCCAGGAATATTCCTTTTTGACCTTCTTTAGCTGAATCATCTGATTCCCAGAATTTCTTCGCAGGCAAAAGCTATAAGTCAAGAAACAGTAAATTAGTGACAACTGCACTAAATGGGCGAACATAGGGAAACAATATTTTCATGCAGAAACAAATTGATAATCTTGGGCACGATCTTACTAGCTCGTCAGATCCGTCGATAAGTGTGAAGAACCAGGAACAGAGAGAGGCCAAAAATACGATTCACGCAAATCAGATTGCTATCTTTCCGTTTTACTGGCAAGAACAACTTCATGCCCAGAAAGGGCGCGAAGCCCATTAGCATCAGAGTGTTTGGATCTCCATGTCATAAGCAAGTCTGACACAGCTGCTTCCTCCCTCCCGGATGCTTCCCACCTCGCAAGCAAAATGTCACGCCAGTCAGAATCACTCCCCTGGTTTCGACCAGGGGAGGCCAGGCACCATGGACATGCCAAGGTAACTGGAGGCCACTGAAGCCCCGGTGTGGTCTGGGACATGGCCTGGCAGAAGTCACCTGGTCAGTGCCCTGCTGGACACTAAGTGTTCTAGGGCAGTGCCAAGGCAGTGGGGCTTGAGGGAATGATGCACTCTGACGGGGTAACTATGTGGGGGGGGTGTCTACCGGCAACCTGTGTCCATGTGGATGGAAAACAGGCTGCTGATGGGTGTTGCTGTTTGAGGAGGCGGGAAGGAGGGGGAGAAGCGGGGAGAATACTGTGGGAGGCGATCTTTCAGTTCACCGGCAGCAGATTGGGTGGCCTGCGAAATGACCCCCAAATGCTCTGGAGCTGATTTCACCAGTGCCTGTACGCTCCGCACCTCCCACCCTCTCTTCCTCCCCCCGCCACCCCTTACCAACGCCAAGCTCCCAGCTGTCAAAAAAAGTGACAGAGTGCTGGAAGATTGCAGTGCAAGCTTACTGAAAAGACTGGCATGGGGGAACTCCCGTTCTCTCTATGTTATGACACTTAGAATATTTTTTGGCAAAATTCCACCAATTATGTTGGTGGAAAAACACTCAACATTTCATTTGATGTTGATCTCAGCATTCACAATATATAAACTGGGATGCTTTGCTACAAAACAATATCACGACTGCAGAACTTATTGAACTGGGACTGATTTGGGAATCATAACTTTATGAAAATTTAAAGCAGTCAATTTTAATCATAATCTAACAGAATTATTTTAATTTCAAAGCCTTGAACACACCAGTAAGCTATAAACAAACATTGTGAATTTAAAAAAAAGAAAATATCGTCCTATACTTTATGTTCCATCATGTCTCCACAAGACATTCACCTTCTGTAGCAGACCGGGAACATTTTTCCAAGTGTTAACCAATGCTACTCGAGTTGGGCACCGGGAGACAGGAAGGATGTAAATAAGGTTGAAAGAGTGCAGAGAAGGTTCACAAGGATGTTGCCGGGACTTGAGAAGCTGAGTTACAGAGAGAGATTGAATAAGTTGGGACTTTATTCCCTGGAGCGTAGAAGATTGAGGGGAGATTTGATAGAGGTGTATAAGATTTTGATGGGTATAGATAGAGTGAATGCAAGCAGGCTTTTTCCGCTGAGGCTAGGGGAGAAAAAAACCAGAGGGCATGGGTTAAGGGTGAAAGGAGAAAAGTTTAAAGGGAATATTAGGGGGGGCTTCTTCACGCAGAGAGTGGTGGGAGTGTGGAATGAGCTGCCGGATAAAGTGGTAAATGCGGGGTCACTTTTAACATTTAAGAAAAACTTGGACGGGTTCATGGATGAGAGGGGTGTGGAGGGATATGGTCCAAGTGCAGGTCAGTGGGACTAGGCATAAAATGGTTCGGCACAGACGAGAAGGGCCAAAAGGCCTGTTTCTGAGCTGTAATTTTCTATGGTTCTAAGAAAAACCAGACCAATGAGTATTTTCCCCTTAATAAACTTACTACTCTCTAGAGGTGAATTTATTGACTCCAACTCAGCCACTACAAGTACAGCGGAGTATGATTTCACTCTTTTTGAGCGGAACCTATATTCATATCATAGTCACACAGTGTGAACATGTACACTTCCATTTTTTCCTTTTTGATGGCAAGACACAAAACAATCTGCAAGTATTTTTTGCCAACTGTGAATGTTTTTCTCTTGGTTCCTGAATGACAATAGATGTTTGTTACATGAATATAATGTGCAAAACACACATGTACAAACATGCCACCTGTTTTGTGTGAGGAGCAATTTTGATTAAAATGTGTGTACGTGGTTAAAACAATTTCACCATAGTCTCACCGAAGGCTAGTAAGCAATTTCAACTGGACAACATTGGTGTAAAGAAGTCCAGCAATTAATTAATTTGGTTTTTTTTTTCAGCACTCAAATGTTTTTTGGGGTATTGCAGAAATACTAAGTGGATGATCCATCTCAGCCTCCTCCTGCAGTCTCCACCATCACAGTTGCCAATCTTCAGCCAATCTAATTCATTCTATGTGATACCAAAGGATGTCTGAGTATAATGATTACCGCAAAGGCAATGGGCCCTAACGATATACCAAGCCCAGGGATCAAATTGGTTCAATGAACAATGCAGGAAAGTATGTCAAGAACAGCACCAGGCATACCTAAAAATAAAGCATTAATCAGACCGTCAGTAGAGACCTCCAGCTGGTCAAGACACTGCAGCAACGTGAGAACATTGGCTGCAGACAGGAGAGAATGGAGTGCTTTATCTGCTTCATGAGTCTCTAGATGTGGGAGCTAAGTCTGAGAAAGTAAACCTATTGAAGCTACAACACATGACCATGTTCATGCCAAACAGCTGAAGCAACATACAAAAGAAAGAGCAAAGCTATCCTAAGCCAATGGATCAGATCAAAGCTCTGCGGCCCTGCCAGATCCAGCCATAAAGAGTGGTGGACAATTTAACAATTAACCAGTGGAGGAGGCTCCACAAAAATACCCATCCTCAATAATGGGGAAGCCTAGCGTATCAATATAAAGGCAAGGCTGAAGCATTTGTTCAGCCAGAGGTACCATGGATTGCACATTTCAGTGTCCTGCAAAGTTTCTGAAGAACTGAAGACTTGTGCTCCAAAACTAGCTGTGCCCCCAGCCAAGCTTTTTCAGTACAGTTAGAACCCTTGCATGTAGCCAATGTGGAAAACTGCCCATGTATATCCTGCCCACAAACAGCAGGACCAATCTAATCCAGACAATTACTGCTCCATCAGTCTACTCTCAATTATTCACAAGGGAAGGGCTATCAAGTGACACACCGTAACGACCTGCTCAGTTTGGGTTCCATCAGGGCCACTCAGCTGTTGACCTCATTACAGCCTTGGTTCAAACATGGACAAAAGAACTGACTCGAGACAAGGTGAGTGACTGCCCTTGGTATCTATGCAGCATTTGATAGTGTGACATCAAGGAGCCTTAGATAAACCGGAGTAAATGAGAATCAGGGAGAAAACTCTCCATTGGCTGGAGTCATTCGTAGTATTAAATAAGACTTATGATTATTGGAGGCCATCATCTCAGTCCCAGGACATCACTGCAGGAGTTTCTCAGGGTAGTGTCCCACATCTAACCATCTTCAGTGGCTTCATCAATGATCTTTCCCCTATCATTAGAATAGGGATGTTTGCTGATGATTGCAAAATAGTCATCACCATTTGCAACTCCTCAGATACTGAAACAGTTCATGTCAATATGCAACAAGGCCTGGTCAGCATTCAGGCTTGGGTTTATAAGCAGGGACAGGGAGGGAAAGAATGAGCCCTAGTGCTTCTTCTGTTTCTGGGCCCTTGTTCCATCCCTTCCTCTCTTCAACCATCCCCTCTCATATCATTCAGGTGCACAGAATTGGGCACCATAGGCATTGGGCTCAAATTCTTACCGGTTTACCAAAACTTATTGGCTTTTGCACTCAATGCTTCGATTTATAAAGGCCATTGAATGCTCAGGTTTCAGAATAATAGACTTTACAATCGCAGCTTTGTCGAAAGATTACATATAACGTGTTTAATATTATGCAACCACTTCTGCTTCTTTGAAACTGGCTCAATGCAATATCCAGACATCAACATTCAAAAGCCTTGAACGTCATAAGCACTGCAAACAACAATAGTTTGTAGAAATGAGAATATCTTGAACTAACATTGACATATTCAATTGGCACACAATGTCTGATTTCACTTCACCTGCAATAATGGGTGGCACGTTGGTAATGGTTAACACTTCTGCCTCACAGCACCAGGGACCCAGGTTCAATTCTGACCTTGGGTGACTGTGTGGAGTTTGCACGTTCTCCCCATGTCTGCATGGGCTTCCTCCAGGTGGTCCGGTTTTCTCCCACAGTCCAAAAATGTGCAGGGTAGGTTGATTGGCCATACTAAATTGCCCCTTAGTATCAGGGGGATTCGCAGGGTAAATATGTGGGGTTATGGGGATAGGACCTAGGTGCAATTTTTGTAGGTGCAGGCACGATGGGCTGAATGGCCTCCTTCTACACTGTAGGGTTCTATGATTCTATGAATCTGCTACTTCTATCCATACAAGTTGGTTTTGTTAACAGAAAAATTACCCTTTGCGTTGAGTGATAAATATTTTCTTCTGAAATTAACCACAGTCACAAATGCCCAGCAAGGAGCATAAAATAACAGAACAAATCTAACATATAAACAGAAACTGCTGGAAATATTCAGAAGGCCAGGCTACATTTCTGAGCCAGAAACAGAGTAAATGCTTTAGGTCCACAATCTGCATTAGTTCTGATGAAGGGTCACAGATCTGTTTCTCTCTGCATTAATGCCACCAAACATGCTGGGCATTTCCAAGTTCCTATTTTTACTGGAGAAAAAAAAAACCCCTTTTGTCACCTCTCCAGAAAACAATCAGATTCCTAGTGAGTAACCTGCCAGTCGGGATGGTCTAGGCATCAGATTGGTTGTTTTAGACATCGACCATCCTAATTGACAGGTTCCTCACCAACATACCCAGACACCCAGTGTTTTGCACCTTGTGCACCCACCTCTCCCAGGCCTTTGAGCAGATGGCAAGTAACACAAGTGCCAGGCAATGACCATTTTCAACAATAAAGAATCTAACTATCTCTTTTTGACAGATAACGAGCATTATCATTGCACTAACAGCCACCTGGAGGTTAACAGTGACCAGAAGCTGAACTAGATGAAAGGTACATAAATACTGTAGTTATGTGAGTAGGTCTGAGGCTAGGAATTCTATGGAGGGTAACTCACCTCTAGACTTCCCAAAGCCAATCCCCACCGTCCAAAAGACACAAGTCAGGAGTGCACTAGAATACTCTCCACTTATCTAGGTTAGAGTGGCTCCACAACAGTCGAGAAACTCGACATCATCCAGGATGATTTGATCAGCATCTCATCCATCACCTTAAACTTACTCTCTCCACCACCAGTGCACCGCAGCAGAAGAGTGTATCATCGATAAGGTGCATTGCAGCAACTCACCAAGTCTCCTTCGACAGCACCTTCTAAATATGCGACCTAAAAAGGACAAGGGCACAAAACACTATCACCTAAAAGTTTCCCTCCAAGCCACACACCGTCCTGACTTGGGACTATATTACCGTTCTTTCACTGTCACTGGGTCAAATCTTGTAACTGCCTTCTGAACAGCCATGTGGGTGTATTTCCACTACATGGACTGCAACAGTTCATGAAGATGGTTCACCACCACCTTCTCAGGGGAATTTCATATTTCAATCCCAGTTGGTGTTACTCTACTGAATGTGAAAGTCCAGAGTGAAACTCTGGCTCAAAAACCTTTTTTTTAAAAAAGAAAACATGGATGAGCAGAGTCACAGGACCGTCTACTAGCTTTTAACAACAAAAAAAACATGAAAAGTTTGACTACAACACAATACTCCTTCACTTTCACTTATCTTCACAAATATACATAGATTTTAAGGATAACACAAGTTACAAAATATATCTTATGCTACAAGGTTTTCAGTAAACAAAGTTTCTGTAACCCAACAGACTAACTGTGGTCAGATGACACCCCACTCTGAAACCAAGTGCTAGATGTCATTCAATCAATCTTCTGTGAATTTCTCTTCAAAATCCCCCAGACGATTGTCACAAGTGTTTCCAAACTCCACTCTCAAAAAGACATGTTTTAGAATCTTCTTAAAAACAATGTTTTCTCTCAGCTTTTTTTTAAAGCAAGGATCCACCCTCCAGATTTTACAATACTTTCAATATTCTTGAGTCTTGAATGGCCACATACTTTCAACCTTTCGTACAAACTCTCAGATCCCGCCATCAACGGTTTCACAATTGCTTCAACTAATTGCTTCACAGGCTGTAGCAAGTTATCACCAAACTTAGAATTACTTCAGATATCTCAGGCTTCTTGCCAACTTCATCAATTGCTTCACTTTTCAGCTGTCTTTAACTTCAATGAACAGTATTCTGTTCCAGTTGTTGTTTTCTTTTTATTTTAAACTTCCTGGAAACTTATATTTGTATTCTCTAGCTTCCATGACTAGCTATTCTTTAGTCTTTAGTGTTATTTTTAGGAAGTCTGCTTTTTGCAACTCCCTTATCCTGCTTCTGTTTCTAGCAAGGCTGAGAGAGCTGTTCTCTCTCTCACTTCCAAGCTCCATCTGCTGTGAATTCAGCTAAAACTAAACTCTAAAAACCTTCCTACCCTAAACATACACCTAAACTAGTTGCTAAGCAACAGCTAACCCTTTCTCCAATGCTTATTTATTTTTCACATGGTAAACTCTCTAAGCACAATACGGACACAGTTTGAACCGAAACCAAATCCCCCATACATGCAAACACTTTTGTTTTAACATGAATCTAACTAGAGTTTTACCCTTTCTTACACAAAAAACTAAACTAAATTCACTTAAATCTATACATTATTTCTAATATCTAACTATACAAACCCAGATTACTTGCAACTATCTTTGCTTCCTGACATTAGGTACAAGCGACAAATGCTGGCCTTACTAACAATGCCACACCCCTTCAAAGAATAATTTCTTTAAAATTCTGTGCTGGCTAGTCAGATAGATTACTGCATTAGCATTAGATTTAACATTGGATCTTAAAATGGTCTTAGTTTAAATGAGAATCCACAAGGATGAGAACCTTCAACATCAAACAATGGAGTTAATACAGCGGATTCACCAGTGGATTATGAACATATGAATAGGCAGCAAGAATTGGCTCCTCAGCTCCTTCCATCGTTCGACAAAAAACAAAGCTGATCTGATTGTGGCTTCAACTCTAATTTCCCATCTACCCCCAACACTCTTTAATCTCTTAGCAATCAATAATCTAACGCAGTCTTAAAAATCTACAATGATTGTCTCCATTGCTCTATGGGGAGGAGAATTCCACACATGCACAACTTACGGAGAAAAAAATTATCACTGCTGTTTTAAATGGAAAACGACTTATTTTTAAACTGTTCCCTTCGTTCGAGGCTCTCCCAGAAGGGGAAACATCCTCTCAGTATGCACCCTGTCAAGCCCCCTCAGGACCCTATATGTTTCAATAAGATCACCTTTCATTCTTCTTAACTTCGATCATTCATTGCCCAATCTGTTCAAGGTTTCCTCAAAAGTCACCCCCTTCATTCCAGGAATCAACATTGTGAGCCTTTTCAAACTGGTGGCAATGCAAGTACATCCTTCCTTCAGCGAACAAACCAAATCTGTACACAGTACTCTAGGTGTGTCCCATAAATGCAATGTACAGCTGTAGCAAGAGTTTTCTGTTACGCTCCAACCCCTTGCAATAAAGGCCAATCGTCCATTTGCCTTCCTAATTGTGTGTTGTACATGCATGCACATTTTATTTTAAAATGTATACAAGGATACCCTGTACAACGATATGCTGCAGCCTCTCTCCATTTAAATAATATTCTGTTTTCCCATTCTTCCCAACAACCTTGCATTTTTGCACATCATACGCCAGACTGCTCCCACTCACTTAAACTTTGCAGACTCTTTGTATCCTCCTCACAATTTGCTTTCCTACTTATCTTGTATAAACAATAAATTTGACTAAAATACCACCAGCTCTTTCAGCCAAGTCAATGATATAGATTGTGAGCATTTGATGCCACCGCACTAGTCACTGCGGCACTCCACTCATTAATTTGCCAAATTGAAAATGATCTATTTATCCAGATTCTGCTTCTTATTGCTAATTAGCCAATTCTCTATCAATGTTAATATATCATCCCAAACATCATGATCACTTATCTTATGCAGTAACCTTTAAGGGGCACTTAATAGAATGCCTTTTGGCAATCCAAATACACTACAACTACTGGTTTCCCCTTTATCCAACTTGCCACTTACATCTTCAAAGAACTCTTAATAATTTGTCAATCATGGTTTCCTTTTCACAAAACTATGCTGACTATGCATGGCTGCATTATGATTTTCTAAATGTTATTAAAGTGAACGGGATTGAGGGTAGCATATTGAGATGGTTAGAAAGCTGGTTGGCAGACAGGAAACAAAGACTAGGAATAAAAAGGTCTTTTTCAAAGTGGCAGGTAGTGACTAGTGGGATACTGCAGGGATCAGAGCTAGGACCCCAGCTATTCACAATGTATAGCAATGAGTTAGATGAGGGAACTAAATGAAATATCGTCAAATTTGCAAGTGACACAAAGCTGGGTGGGACGGTGAGCTGTGAGGAGGATGCAGAGAGGCTTCAGTATGATTGGACAAGTGAATGGGCAAATGCATAGCAGATCCAATACAACGTGGATAAACGTGGGGTTATTCACTAATATATGAGGAGAGATTGAGTACTTTAGGATAATATTCACGAGAGTTCAGACGAATGAGAGGGTTATCTCATAGAAACTCAAAATTTGAATAGGATTAGACAGCGTAGATGCGCAAAGGATGTTCCTGATAGCAGGGAATCCAGAAACAGTCTGAAGATATGGGGTAGGCTATTTAGGCCTGAGATGAAGAGAAATTTCTTCACCCAGAGAGTGGTGAGTTGTGGAATTCTCTACCACAGAAAGAATAGAAGCCAAAACATTGGGGGTAATTCTCCCCAAAAAAATTCTAAGTGTCGAATTAGTGTAAAAACTGGAGTAAATCCCGTTGGATTTTTTAGCGGGAGTTTCAAAATGAATCTCCCACACTGTGCACTGCTGAGGGCACTAGCGTATATCTCTCCAAAATTCAATGGGCGGAGTCTATTCCTGCTGAAGAGGACGGCAGCATAGCCGATCCCCCACCCCCCCGCTGCAAAACCAGGAAGGCAGATTATTATCTGAAAGGCTATAGCTTGAGAGAGGAGAATGTGCAACAAGGCCTTGATGCCCTTGCACCCCAGTCACTGAAAGTAAGCATGCAAGTGCAGCAGGCAGTGAAAAGGGAAAATGGTCTGTTGGCCTTCATCGCAAGAGAATTTGAGTACAGGAGCAGGGATGTCTTGCTGCAGCTATGCAGGACCTTGTGACAGACCACATCTGGAATAGTGTGCAGTTTTGGTCTCTTCATCCGAGGAAGGATGCTCTTGCTATGGAGGGAGTGCAGCGAAGGTTTATCAAACTGAGTCCTGGGATGGCAGGACTAATATATGAGGAGAGATTGAGTACTTTAGGATAATATTCACGAGAGTTCAGAAGAATGAGAGGGTTATCTCATAGAAACTCAAAATTTGAATAGGATTAGACAGCGTAGATGCGCAAAGGATGTTCCTGATAGCAGTGAATCCAGAAACAGTCTGAAGATATGGGGTAGGCTATTTAGGCCTGAGATGAAGAGAAATTTCTTCACCCAGAGAGTGGTGAGCTGTGGAATTCTCTACCACAGAAAGAATAGAAGCCAAAACATGGGGGGTGATTCTCCCAAAAAAATTCTAAGTGTCGAATTAGTGTAAAAACTGGAGTAAATCCCGTTGGATTTTTTAGTGGGAGTTTCAAAATGAACCTCCCACACTGTGCACTGCTGAGTATATCTCTCCAAAATTCAATGGGTGGAGTCTATTCCTGCTGAAGAGGACGGCAGCATAGCCGATCCCCCACCCCCCCCCGCTGCAACCCCAATTGCTGGCCTCCCTCCATCACAGGTCCTGACTGCAGAGTGGCAGTGGGACCCCCATCCCCAGCAGTCACCCACCCAGAGGCTCTACAACCTTTAGGCCCTGCCCCCATGGATGAGTAGTGCCAAGATGCCCCTGAATATTGCCACTTTGTCTCTTGGGCAGTGCCAGGGGGCCAGGCTGGCACTGACAAGGTGGCAATGCCTGGGGAAACACCCCCAGGATGCAAAATAGAGTCAAATGATCATAAAAGAACATAAGAAATAGGAGCAGGAGTAGGCCATCTAGCCCCTCGGGCCTGCCCCGCCATTCAATAAGATCATGGCTGATCTGATAGTGGTTTAGTTCCACTTACCCGCCCGCTCCCCATAACCTTTAATTCCCTTATTGATCAGAAATCTATCTACCTGTGACTTAAACATATTTAACGAGGTAGCCTCCACTGCTTCAATGGACAGAGAATTCCAGAGATTCACTACCCTCTGAGAGAAGAAGTTCCTCCTCAACTCTGTTCTAAACTGACTCCCCCTTATTTTGAGGCTGTGTCCTCTAGTTCTTGTTTCCCTTCTAAGTGGAAAGAATCTCTCTGCCTCTACCCTGTCTAGCCCCTTCATTATCTTATATGTCTCTATAAGATCTCCCCTCAGCCTTCTAAACTCCAACGAGTACAGGCCCAATCTACTCAATCTCTCCTCAGAAGTTAACCCCCTCATCTCCGGTATCAACCTGGTGAACCTTCTCTATACTCCCTCCAAGGCCAATACATCCTTCCGCAAATAAGGGGACCTAAATTGCACACAGTACTCCAGTTACGGCCTCACCAGTACCTTGTACAATTACAGCAAGACCTCCCTGCTTTTATACTCCATCCCCTTTGCGATAAAGGCCAACATTCCATTTGCCTTCTTGATTACCTGCTGCACCTGCAAACTGAGTTTTTGCAATTCATGCACAAGGACCCCCCAGGTCCCTCTGCACAGTAGCATGTTGTAATTTTTCACCACTTAAATAATAGTCCATTTTACTATTATTCCTTCCAAAGTGGTTAACCTCACGCTTGTCAATGTTATACTCCATCTGCCAGATCCTCGCCCACTCACTTAGCCTATCCAAATCTCTCTGCAGACTTTCCGCATCCTCCACGCAATTCGCTTTCCCACTCATCTTTGTATGATCCGCAAACTTTGTTACCCTACACTCGGTCCCCTCCTCCAGATCGTCTATGTATATGGTAAACAGTTGAGGCCCCAGCACCGGTCCCTGCGGCACGCCACTAGTCACCAACTGCCAACCAGAAAAGCACCCATTTATTCCAACTCTCTACTTCCTGTTAGATAGCCAATCCTCAATCCACGCTAACACTTTACCCCCAACTCCGTGTACCCTAATCTTCTGCAGCAACCTTTTGTGAGGCACCTTATTGAACGCCTTCTGGAAATCCAAAAACACCACATCCACCGGTTCCCCTCTGTCAACCGCACTCGTTACATCTTCATAAAAATCCAGTAAATTCGTCAAACACGACTTTCCCTTCATGAATCCATGCTGCGGCTGCTTGACCGAACCATTTTTTTCCAGGCGTCCTGCTATTTCTTCTTTAATCATGGATTCCAGCCATTTCCCAACTACGGAGTTAAGCTAACCGGCCTGTAGTTACCCGCCTTTTTTAAACAGTGGCGTCACATTAGCTGTTTTCCAAACAGCCGGCACTTCCCCAGAGTCCAGTGAATTTTGATAAATTACAACCAACGCATCCGCTATTACTTCTGCCATTTCTTTCAGTACCCTGGGATGCATTCCATCCGGACTTGTCTACCTTTAGTCCCATTATCCTACCAAGCACTACCTCTTTAGTAATGGCAATCCTTTAAAGGACCTCACCCCATACAGTCCCACGACCATCAATTTTCGGTAAGCTATTTGTGTCCTCTACCGTGAAGTCCAACACAAAAAACTTGTTTAAGGCCTCAGCCATTTCCTCGTTTCCCATTATTAAATCCCCCATCTCCTCTTCTAAGGGTCCAACATTTACTTTAGCTACTCTTTTCCTTTTTATATATTTGTAAAATCTTTGACTATCAGTTTTTATATTTTGTGCTAGTTTAGTTTCATAATCTATCTTTCCTTTCTTTATCGCTTTCTTAGTAGTTCGTTGTTGTTTAAAGCTTTCCCAATCTTCTAATTCCCCACTAGTTTTGGCCACTCTGTACGCATCGGTTTTTAATTTAATATTCTCCTTTATTTCCTTAGTTATCCACGGCTGGCTATCCCTTTTCTTACATTCCTTTTTTATCACAGGAATATATTTTTGCTGAGTACTGAGAAAAATTTCCTTAAAAATCCGCCACTGTTGCTCAGCTGTCCTATCAACTAGTCTGCGCTCCCAGTCTACATTAGCCAATTCTGCCCTCATCCTATTGTACTCCCCTCTGTTCAAGCAGAGGACACTGGTTTGGGACCCCACTTTCTCACCCTCCATTTGTATTAGAAATTCAACCATATTGTGATCACTCATTCCAAGAGGATCCCTCACAAGAAGATCATTAATTTTACCTGTCTCATTACACAGCAAGAAGTTTAACAACACCAGGTTAAAGTCCAACAGGTTTACTTGGTAGCAAAAGCCACACAAGCTTTCGGAGCTCTAAGCCCCTTCTTCAGGTGAGTGGGAATTCTGTTCACAAACAGAGCTTATAAAGACACAGACTCAATTTACATGAATAATGGTTGGAATGCGAATACTTACAACTAATCAAGTCTATAAGAAACAAAACAATGTGAGTGGAGAGAGCATCAAGACAGGCTAAAAAGATGTGTATTGTCTCCCGACAAGACAGCCAGTGAAACTCTGCAGGTCCACGCAACTGTGGGGGTTACAAATAGTGTGACATGAACCCAATATCCCGGTTGAGGCCGTCCTCGTGTGTGCGGAACTTGGCTATCAGTTTCTGCTCAGCGACTCTGCGCTGTCGTGTGTCGCGAAGGCCGCCTTGGAGAACGCTTACCCGAATATCAGAGGCCGAATGCCCGTGACCGCTGAAGTGCTCCCCAACAGGAAGAGAACAGTCTTGCCTGGTGATTGTCGAGCGGTGTTCATTCATCCGTTGTCGCAGTGTCTGCATAGTTTCCCCAATGTACCATGCCTCGGGACATCCTTTCTTGCAGCGTATCAGGTAGACAACGTTGGCCGAATTGCAAGAGTATGTACCGTGTACCTGGTGGATGGTGTTCTCACGTGAGATGATGGCATCCGTGTCAATGATCTGGCACGTCTTGCAGAGGTTGCTGTGGCAGGGTTGTGTGGTGTCATGCTCACTGTTCTCCTGAAGGCTGGGTAGTTTGCTGCGGACAATGGTCTGTTTGAGGTTGTGCGGTTGTTTGAAGGCAAGAAGTGGGGGTGTGGGGATGGCCTTGGCGAGATGTTCGTCTTCATCAATGACATGTTGAAGGCTCCGGAGAAGATGCCGTAGCTTCTCCGCTCCGGGGAAGTACTGGACAACGAAGGGTACTCTGTCCACTGTGTCCCGTGTTTGTCTTCTGAGGAGGTCGGTGCGGTTTTTCGCTGTGGCGCGTTGGAACTGTTGATCAATGAGTCGAGCGCCATATCCTGTTCTTATGAGGGCATCTTTCAGCGTCTGGAAGTGTCTGTTGCGATCCTCCTCATCCGAGCAGATCCTGTGTATACGGAGGGCTTGTCCGTAGGGGATGGCTTCTTTAACGTGTTTAGGGTGTCACGGGCATTCGGCCTCTGATATTCGGGTAAGCGTTCTCCAAGGCGGCCTTCGCGACACACAACAGCGCAGAGTCGCTGAGCAGAAACTGATAGCCAAGTTCCTCACACACGAGGACGGCCTCAACTGGGATATTGGGTTCATGTCACACTATTTGTAACCCCCACAGTTGCGTGGACCTGCAGAGTTTCACTGGCTGTCTTGTCTGGAGACAATACACATCTTTTTAGCCTGTCTTGATGCTCTCTCCACTCACATTGTTTTGTTTCTTAAAGACTTGATTAGTTGTAAGTATTCGCATTCCAACCATTATTCATGTAAATTGAGTTTGTGTCTTTATATGCTCTGTTTGTGAACAGAATTCCCACTCACCTGAAGAAGGGGCTTAGAGCTCCGAAAGCTTGTGTGGCTTTTGCTACCAAATAAACCTGTTGGACTTTAACCTGTTGTTAAACTTCTTACTGTGTTTACCCCAGTCCAACGCAGGCATCTCCACATCATTACACAGCACCAGATCCAAGATAGCTCGCTCCCTCGTAGGTTCTGTAGCATACTGTTCGAGGAAACTATCCTGACAGCATTCTAAGAACTCTTCCTCAAGTCCACCGCATCCGACTTGAGTCAACCAATCATAAGAACATAACATAAGAAATAGGAGCAGGAGTAGGCCATCTAGCCCCTCAAGCCTGCCCCGCAATTCAATAAGATCATGGCTGGTCTGAAGTGGATCAGTTCCACTTACCCGCCTGATCCCTATAACCCCTAATTCCCTTACCGATCAGGAATCCAACTATCCGTGATTTAAACATATTCAACGAGGTAGCCTCCACCACTTCAGTGGGCAGAGAATTCCAGAGATTCACCACCCTCTGAGAGAAGAAGTTCCTCCTCAACTCTGTCCTAAACTGACACCCCTTTATTTTGAGGCTGTGCCCTCTAGTTCTAGTTTCCTTTCTAAGTGGAAAGAATCTCTCCACCTCTACCCTATCCAGCCCCTTCATTATCTTATACGTCTCTATAAGACCCCCCCTCAGCCTTCTAAATTCCAACGAATACAAACCCAATCTGCTCAGTCTCTCCTCATAATCAACACCCCTCATCTCTGGTATCAACCTGGTGAACCTTCTCTGCACTCCCTCCAAGGCCAATATATCCTTCCGCAAATAAGGGGACCAATACTGCACACAGTATTCCAGCTGTGGCCTCACCAATGCCCTGTACAGATGCAGCAAGACATCTCTGCTTTTATATTCTATCCCCCTTGCGATATAGGTCAACATCCCATTTGCCTTCTTGATCACCTGTTGCACCTGCAGACTGGGGTTTTGCGTCTCATGCACAAGGACCCCCAGGTCCCTCTGCACAGCAGCATGTTGTAATTTCTTTCCATTTAGATAATAATCCAATTTGCTATTATTTCTTCCAAAGTGAATAACCTCGCATTTGTTAACATTATACTCCATCTGCCAGATCCTCTCCCACTCACTCAGCCTGTCCAAATCTCTCTGCAGACCTTCTACATCCTCCACACGATTCACTTTTCCACTTATGTTTGTGTCGTCTGCAAACTTTGTTACCCTACACTCAGTCCCCTCCTCCAGATCGTCTATATAAATGGTAAATAGTTGAGGCCCCAGTACCGATCCCTGCAGCATGCCACTAGTTGCCATCTGTCAACCAGAAAAGCACCCATTTATTCCAACTCTCTGCTTCCTGTCGGATAGCCAATCCCCAATCCACGCTAACACCCTACCCCCAACTCCGTGTGACCCAATCTTCTTCAGCAACCTTTTGAGAGCCACCTTATCAAACGCCTTTTGGAAATCCAAAAACGCCGCATCCACCGGTTCCCCTCCGTCAACCGCACTAGTCACATCTTCATAAAAATCCAACAAGTTCGTCAAGCAGGACTTTCCCCTCATGAATCCATGCTGCGTCTGCTTAATCGAACCATTCTTATCCAGATGGCCTGCTATTTCTTCTTTAATGATGGATTCCAGCATTTTCCCAACTACAGACGTTAAGCTAACCGGCCTGTAGTTACCCGCCTTTTGTCTATTTCCTTTTTTAAACAGCGGCGTAACATTAGCCGTTTTCCAATCCGCCGGCACTACCCCAGAATCCAACGAATTTTGATAAATAACCACTAACGCATCCGCTATTACCTCTGACATTTCTTTCAGTACCCTGGGATGCATTCCATCCGGGCCCGTGGACTTGTCCACCTTCAGTCCCGTTAGTCTACCAAGCACTGCCTCCCTGGTAACATTAATTGTATTGAGTACCTCTCCTCCTACCAACCCTCTATCGTTAATATTCAGTAAACTATTTGTGTCTTCCACCGTGAAGACCGACACAAAAAACGTATTTAAAGTTTCAGCCATTTCCTCATTTCCCACTATTAAATCCCCCCTCTCGTCCTCCAAGGGTCCAATATTCACTCTTGCCACTCTATTCAATATGCAGGTTAAAATCCCCCATGATTATTGTTGTTCCGTTTCTGCACGCATCCATTATTTGCTTGTTTATAGCCCGACCCACCTCAAAGTTATTATTTGGGGGCCTATAGACCACGCCCACCAGTGACTTTCTCCCCTTACTATTCCTTATCTCCACCCACAACGATTCCACATTCTGCTCTTTAGAGCCTATATCGTCTCTCACTACCACCCTGATGTTATCTTTAATTAACAGAGCTAACCCACCTCTTTTTCCTTCCTGTCTATCCTTCCGAAATGTCTGATACCCCTGGATATTCAGTTCCCAGTCCTGGTCACCCTGCAACCACGTTTCTGTAATGGCCACGAGATCATGCCCATTTGTACTGATTTGTGCCATCAACTCATTCACTTTGTTTCGAATGCTACATGCATTCAGGTAAAGTGCCTTTATGCTAGCCTTTGTATGGACCCGATTTGTTAGTGCATTCTTTTGATTGCACGCTCTGTCCCTACCTGTCGCTAACTGGTTATCCTTCCCCAGACCATCTCCTTGCACTGCGTTGACCACCACACCCCCCCCCCCCCCCACTATTTAGTTTAAAGCCCTATTTACAGCCCTGGTTACACGATTTGCCAGGACTCTGGTCCCAGCACGATTCAGACGAAGACCATCCCATCTGAACAGGTCCCATCTTCCCCAATACTGGTGCCAATGTCCTATGAATTCAAACCCATTCCTCCCACACCAATCTTTGAGCCAATCATTTACCTCCTTAATCTTATTGACCCTACGCCAATTCGCTTGTGGCTCAGGTAGTAATCCAGAGATTACCACCTTGTTGGTTCTGCTTTTTAATTTGGTTCCTAGCTTTTCATACTCCCTCTCTCCCTGAAAGTTGGCACCCAGGTTGATAGGGTTGTTAAGAAGGCGTACGGTGTGTTAGCTTTTATTGGTAGAGGGATTGAGTTTCGGAGCCAGGAGGTCATGCTGCAACTGTACAAAACTCTGGTGCGGCCGCATTTGGAGTATTGCGTACAGTTCTGGTCGCCGTATTATAGGAAAGATGTGGAAGTGTTGGAAGGGTGCAGAGGAGATTTACCAGGATGTTGCCTGGTATGGTGGGAAAATCGTATGAGGAAAGGCTGAGGGGCTTGAGGTTGTTTTCGTTAGAGAGAAGACAGTTAAGAGGTGACTTAATAGAGGCATACAAGAGGATCAGAGGATTAGATAGGGTGGATAGTGAGAGCCTTTTTCCTCGGATGGTGTTGGCTAGCACGAGGGGACATAGCTTTAAATTGAGGGGTGAGAGATATAGGACAGATGTTAGAGGTAGGTTCTTTACTCAGAGTAGTAAGGGCGTGGAATGCCCTGCCTGCAGCAGTAGTTGACTCGTCAACATTAAGAACATTCAAATGGTTACTGGATAAACATATGGATGATATTGGAATAGTGTAGATTAGAGGGGCTTTAGATTGGTTCCACTGGTCGGCGCAACATCGAGGGCTGTAATGTTCTATGTTCTCGGCAAAACCTCTGTTCCTGTTCTGCCTAAGTCATTGGCACCTACGTGGATCACTACAACTGGATTCTTACCCTCCCACTCCAAGTTCCTCTGCAGCCCAGATGAGATATCCTGGACCCGAGCACCAGGCAGGCAACACAACCTTCGGGATTCTCGATCCTGGTCACAAAGAACAGTAGCAATGCCTCTAACTACACTATCCCCAATTACCACTACATTTCTTTTGTCTTCCTCCACCTGAACAGCTCCCTGTACCACGGTGCCGTGGGCAGTTTGCTCGTCCTCCTTGCAGTCGCCATTCCCGTCCACACTGGGAACAAGAATTTCAAACCTGTTGCACAGATTCGGGGACTGAGGCTCTTGCAACTCTACCTTCTGGATCTCAATTCCTGCCTCACTCACAGCCACACCCTTTTGTCCCTGACCCCCGGCTGAATTAGTTAGTCTAAGGGGTGTTACTGTCTTCTGAAACACAGTGTCCAGGTAACTCTCCCCCTCCCTGATATGTCGCAGTGTCTGAAGCTCAGACTCCAGCTCATCAACCCTGAGCCGGAGTTCCTCAAGCAACCAACACTTACTGCAAACATGCTCACTGGGAACCACAGTGGGGTCCACCAGCTCCCACATCATGCAGAAACAACACATCACATGACCCTCCATCACAATTACCTAGTTTAAGTTATTACAAAATAAGAAGTAATCCTACCTTGCCTCGCCCGTTGCCGCCTAAGCCCGATGAGCCAAAGCCCTTTAGCTCTCACTCTGCTCCCTGCTCACTCCGCTCCCTGCTCACTCCGCTGCCCGCTAACGAAGCTGCCTGCTGAATAGTGCGGCCTACTTATATACCTCCCGCGCGCTGAAGAAAATTTAGACCCTTCCCATAACACCCAGCGGCCTACTTCCGGGTTAGAGTTCAAAGTTTTTTTTTAAAAAACACCCGCGAAAAAGTAATTTAAACTAAATTAAAAGTATTATTTTTAAATTAAAAGTATTTTAAAAGTAGATCTCTTAACCCAGCACTCCTGTAATAAATCTCTCCTCTCTGTCTCACTCTGGCTGAACAATCATTTAAATAATTTATACAGCTTCACACCGATTACTGGCGCGGAGCTGACGGTGCCGGAAATCTGGCTGCCGGAGATTTGCGGAGGTCATAATGCCCAACGGGGAGCCTGTGAAATGGCCTCTGCTTGAGTCTCCCGGCCCGCTACACTGGCTGGGAGAATCGCCCCCATTGTGTTTTCAAGGCGTTAGTCATAGCTCTTGGGGCTAAAGGGATCAAAGGATGTGGGATGAGATCACTGAGTTGGATGACCTGCCACGATCACAAAGAACGGCGGAGCAGGATTGTAAAACCAAATGGCCTACACCTGGCTCCTATTTTCTGTTTTATCTTCCCAATGACAGATGTTTGGCTATCCAACCTATAATTTCCTACATTCTGTTTCCTTCCTTTCTTGAATAGGTGTGTTACATTTGCGGTTTTCCAAATCCAGAATCTAGGCAAATTTGGAAAGTTAAAACCAATACAATCACTATTACTATAGCCAGTTCTTTTAAGATCCTAGGATACAGGCCATCAGGTCCAGGCAACTCATTAGCCTTTAGTCTTCCAATACTTTTGCTTCGGTGATTTGTGTCATTCCCTCCCTTTTTTCCCCTCGGCTTTTCGACCATTTTCTACCATGCATTTTCTTTCTCCTACTGTGAAAACAGATAGGGAAGATTTTTACCTGGCTTCTCCCTGTCTCCAGTCACTACAGATATCGAAGTTCACAGTTCCTTCATGTTTAGCTCAGTTGCATTACAGGGACCAGTGGCGATGCCCTCTGCAGCATTTTACAGGACACCAGTGGCGATGCCCTTGGCTGCATTTTACAGGGCACCAGTGGTGATGCCCTTGGCTGCATTTTACAGGGCACCAGTGGTGATGCCCTTGGCTGCATTTTACAGGGCATCAGTGGCGATGCCACTATAAATATCTTCAGTTACATTTCAGGTGGCCAGTGGAGATCCCCTCAGTTACAGGAGCCAGTATACATTCCCTCAAATAAATTACAGTGAGTCAGTGGAGAGCAGGTCAGTGACCAGGGGAGATCCCCTCAGTTATGCTACAGGGGCCAGTGGAGATGCCCTTAAGTTAGGTTCCCGGAGCTAGTGAATTATCCTTCCATTATATTACAGGAGCCAGTGTACATCCATCTGGACAGGCAGATTTGGCTCCTTTTAACAGTTCAAAGCTACCAACAATGTAACACTCCACTGAAGTGCAGCCTAAAAGATGCACTGAAGTCTTGAAGTGGGGCTTGAACCAAGAGTCTTCTGCCTAAGTGACAAGGCTCAGAATTGAGCCAAACTCCAGACTCTTCTACTCAACCTGCATCAAGCTACTCAGCCATCCAACTTTTCATGTATACATGGCTAAGGATATTAGCATCAAAGGAAACCAACACCACACCAAAAAAGCATGGCCAAATTATAATAAGGCAAAAAAAGCAGGTGGACATTCATGTTAAATTTAAAGCTGCAAAGGATCTTTATACTAAAAGTGTCCTGACTGTTTAGGCAAAGTAGGTTTACAAATCTCAGAATCTAACAATGAATCCAAAATTACAGCATTTATTAAAAGTGATAAAGTATACATAAACGTAGAGCCTGAAATATTAAAGATATTGCAGTTTATTTCAGGTGACTCTGGCTCATCTCCCAGAAAAAAAGATTTGTAAAGAACTGATAGCTCAAAACTTCAATATAGAGCCCGACAGTTCTCTCCTGGCTATCTCGCTTGATCATTGCAACATAGTACTTTGTATGGTAGAGGAAAACTAATTACTTTTGGTGACCATTAACCACATTCAGTGTTCCAAGCATGCCCAACATGAATATTGAATTGCCCTAGAGCCTAGCCGAAGAATATACGAGTTGATCAAACTAGGAAGATTTGACTTGTTACTTGTGGAGTATCCTAATCCCAGCAGAGTCATGGTAGAAGTACATTTTGTCTCAGACTAGGTTACTGAAATATGGTGGCGGGGGAGGAGGGGGTAGTAGTGCTGGCAGAGAAATTGCTCAAGTTTCTATTTCTACTGGAACTTCATCTGTACAACATACCAAGTTAACACAAGATTGGGTTCAGTGAAGTCATTCTCAAAATCTCTGCACAACACTCACAGGGGGAAACAACCATTTGGGCTAGTTGGGGGTGGGCGGGGGGGAGGGGGGGGCAGAGATTTTGCACTTTGACAACAGCAAGTAATTAAATTTCAGAATTAAAGATCACCATAATGAATATACTACAGCGCAACACAGGTGACAATGGTGTCTATTAAAATGTAATGGTGCAAAATGAGGAGTCTTTTCCATGGCATTTACAAGAGAAGCATTCACTCAACCATTAAAAAAACCCAAGATAAGCTTACAGAATAGAAGAGCAAACCACAAAAAAATTATGAAGTTGTGCCTCATTGAAGTTTCATTTCCTCATTAGTAAGATTTTCTCGAATGGGAAAGATTCAAAATACTGTCCTTTCAAGATGGCCGTGCATGGTCCAAAGGTCAAATAACCTTTCAACATTTTACCTTATGTAAGGCTTTGTTCTGGATGCACCAATGTTCTTGAATTGAAGGAGGCAGCATTCAGATCCCAAAAATACAGCACCAATACCTACATACAGAAAGAGAAATGAAGGGTAGGTAGACTGCTAGTTCTATATGGATGCTGCAATTTTTTCGAAGAATGAGGAAAGCCAAACTTCTAGTAGTTAATCGAACACTAGCTTCTTATTCCTTCAACCTGCCATGTACAAATAAATGCATCCTGAAGAAGTGCACTAAAGTGAAGGTAGAGACTCTGAGAATTAATATCTTTAAGGCTAACTTGGACCACCACAGTACTATAACACTCACTACTCTGCGTCATTAGATCAAAGAGGTGGAGAGTTTTGTCTTGAAATGCCCTGTTTGTGAACTGAAATCCCACTCACCTGATGAAGGAGCAGCACTCCGTAAGCTAGTGGCTTTTGCTACCAAATAAACCTGTTGGACTTTAACATGGTGTTGTGAGACTTCTTACTGTCATGAAGTATATGTGGTTTATGTGTAGGCTCCACAGTCTTTTAGGGACTTCAAATTCTCTTCCAGTATTGGTTGCAAGTTTGTGCAATCTTCAGGCTAATTGGAGTCGTTAGTGCTCTGTCACTTACCAAGAATTAATTTTGGATCATTCCATTGCTCCAATTGGCTTCACTTTTAACATACTTACTTCAAGCAGTCAAAATTAGGTTTATAAAGAAAACATACAAGCTGCACAAAAAACATGGAAAACCTGTCCCCAAGTTTAGAACACTGTCATGGCACAGAGTAGATAGTAAGTTCATCTTTTCCAAGTGGATATAATGCCAAGGATTTACACAAGAAATTGCACTCCCTTAATCCAATCTGCTAGCATTACCTTCTGAAATTAAATTAGGCATGGACCATTTTCTTTCTTTCAGATGTCAAATTACTTGAATTGATGAAAACTTCATGTTCTGTTAGCATACTGAGTGAATTCAGTCACATTCAATGGAAGGAAATTGTCGGGTTAAATCTATTCCGTTACTAATGAGACTCTTTAAAGCCCTTTGTAGCAGGACAGGGTGGTGTAAAATAAGCCTGATCTCTTGGGCCAATATTTACTGTCAACAATGCTTCAGGTGATTAGTCTGATAGCTAGTAGGAATCCTAAAGAATATATGCAGTTAAAACCAAAGAAATTCTGTTGGATAAAATCACTACCTCCTTTTCTGAAGAGATAGAAATGTAAATCAGAAAAGTGGCTTTAGGTGGCAAAAATGGAACTAAAAAAATTAAGCATTTCATAGAATGCCGACATTGCTATGCCAAAAGTCAGCAGTCAAGTTGAGCCCTGGAACTTGGACTACACAGGTCACCACTAATTATTTTTGCTGTCATGCTAAGGGACAATAGTAATCAGGTGACAAACACCATGCAGAAATAACCCAATAAAAGATGAAGCAGCAATGCAAGCAATTTTTGTCATAACAGAAATACATTTAATACATTTTCCTTTGTTCAGTCTTGGTATCAGCATTGATTTCGGTCATCACTAAAGTTGTATGGACTGCTTGAAGTAAGTATGTTAAAAGTGAAGCCAACTGGAGCAATGGAATGATCCAAAATTAATTCTTGGTAAGTGACAGAGCACTAATGACTCCAATTAGCCTGAAGATTGCACAAACTTGCAACCAATACTGGAAGAGAATTTGAAGTCCCTAAAAGACTGTGGAGCCTACACATAAACCACATATACTTTGCTAAACTTGAACTCAGGCACAGTGGTTAGCACGGCTGCTCACAGTGCCAGGGACCTGGGTTCAATTCCGGCCTTGAGTGACACTCCTGTGTGGAGTTTGCACATTCTCTCCATGTCTGTGTAAATTTCCTCGGGGTGCTCCGGTTTCCTTCCATAATCCAAAGATCTATAGGTTAGGTGGATTGGCCATACTAAATTGCTCCTTAGTATCCAGCGATATGTAGGTTGGGTGGATTGGCCATGGTAAATGCATGGGGTTGCTGGGGTAGGACTTGGGGATGGGCCTTGGCAAGAAGCTCTTTCGGAGAGTTGGTACAGACTCAATGGGTTGAATGGTCTCCTTCTGCACTATAAGGATTCACAGACTACAGTGCAATACAAAACTAGAATAAACAATCAATGGAGTGCAACAAATCATCCTTTTATGGTATGCATGTAAATAACCAAAAAACTGAATGGTACTGCCCAAAATGAGGCGCTATGGCAAAATAAATCATCTGATCTAGATCAGTGGTTCTCAAGTATTTCCAGCGATGGACCACTTAGGCAGCACAAAATGTGCAGACTATTTACCTATCCTACACTAACTGCTTTTGTGTGCCACCATATAAAGAACTTAGCAGAAGGGAAGAATGACGCTGCTTTTGATGAGACACCAGTGAAGCAACATCTGGTTCCAAGTTGGAGAGCTTCAGTCTGATGCCAGGCTCCATGTTCAGATGGTTCCTCTTCCTGTTTTCAGACCCACAGGTGTTGAAAATTCAATCTCATGGTTATGTGTTGTTGGGAATGGCAGCAAATGTTTCACAGCTGTGTAGACGAGTCGAGGATAATTGGATTGTTTGTGGAGCTAAGGACCTTATTACTGGTTTTAGTCTGAAAGATAGACTTTTCCTATTGAATACCACCTTCAGTGACTTGCAATGCAATGACCACACAATGGTCAGCACCATTCACAACTCCGCAGTCCATGTGCAGCAAGACCTGGATGCCATTTAGGCTTGGCAGATAAGTGCCAGGCAATGACCATCTCCAAAAGAGAGTATCTTACCACCTGTGCCCTTGGCATTACCAATGGTGAAACTCCTACCACCAATATTCTGGGGGTTGACAGAAACAGATCTGGATCAACCATAGAAATACTGTGGTGGCAAGAGCAGGTCAGAGATTGGGAATTCTTTGGCAAGTACGACTCCCCAAAGCCTCTCTGGATATGTGCAGCTCCAACGACACAATAAGCACAACACCACACCATAGAGGACAAAGCATCCGACTTCACTTACATCCCATCTCCTACCTTAAACATTTATTTCCTCCACCATCAACGCACAATGGCAGCAATGTGTATGATCTGCAAGATGCACTCCAGCAACTCACCAAGGCTTCTTCAGCAGTGTCTCCTAAACACACAATCACTACAACCTTGAAGTATAAGGACAGCAGATCCATGCAAGCACCACCACCTCAAAGCCACACACCATCCTAACATAGCAATATAGGGGCATTCCTTCAACATCACTGGGTCAAAATCCTGGAAATCCCTCCCAGCAGTGGGTGGATCTACATCACACAGCCTGCAGTAGTCAGGGCAGCAACTCATCATCACCCTCTTAAGGACAATTAGGGTTGGACAACACATGCTGAAAGAATTTAAAAAAACAAACTTGTATTTTGTGGTCCACATCACAGGCCCTGTGACACCTTAATAACTATTGATTTAGATTAGGGGCTCCCAAACTGGGGTACGCAGACCACCGGGGGTCTGCGACAGGTCTCCAGGCAGTCTGCAGAACTGGCGGCTGCCACATGACCAGCAAACACTGATTCAAAAGAAGCAACTGACCTATTTCAAAAATAATTACAGCAATGAAATAAGCCAATTAGAGCAAGGCATCGAAGAACATTGGATGCGGATAGGCTGACTAGTCAACCTATCAGCACCTAGTGATCTAAAAGGCTTTTCTTTGATTTATTCCATCTTGCTGTTGCTGGGCAGAAAAGCATGCGGCCAGCAGCAAGGATTGATCCTGAGAATGGAGTTGATGGAAAAAAGAGGTGACGGGAAGCTTGGGTGAGACAGTGGTGGGGGGAATGTGCAAGGGGCAAGAGCGGGGGGCAGTGCATGTGCAAGGTAACAGAGCGAGTGCCTGTATAAGAAAGGGGTGAGTGAGAGAGTTGCATGTGAATGTCAGACACAAGTGTGTTGTGTGAGGAAGTGATGTGTGTGTGTGTGCATGCACGAGAGAGAGAGAGAGGTGTTCCAATATGAGAATCAGCTTTCTTACATCATTCCCCCCATTAAAAATGACAAAAGCTAAGACCTAAGTTTGTTAAAAAGAGAACTTTTTATTTATTACGAGATTATCCACTTCTAAATTACTTCCAGGGATTAATGTTAAGGGGGTATGGGAGAAAACCTTGTCCAGGGATAAATGTTAAGGGGCCGTGTAGCTAGCGAACGTATTTCTGACCGTGTGCCTCTTCCTAATATATGCGTAGATATAGCTAGAAGAGACTTAGTTACATTTGATTTCTGTGTTCGCACTATTTCATGGGGAAAAAAAGGGTGTTGACATTATGAGAAAGTCTGGGGCTTTCCGATTATCGAGGGAGATCACTAGGGATTCCGCAACTTGAAACGTTTGGGAAACCCTGACCTACATAGTTGCCCATGGCAGAAATATCTACAAGGGATGGTACTCCTGGGCCATTCCCATACTAATTTGAATCAAAAAACAAGAACTATGGAATACATCTAAGTAAATATCAAATACCAAGACCTTACTGATTCCTCCAGAAAAGTAAAGACAGACTAGTATTTATACACCCTTGACTACTTCAAAATGCTTTACAACCAATGATATATTTCTGAAGTGTAAGCACTGTTGCAATGTAGAAAATGCAACACTCAGGCTCTCACAAACAGCAATGTTATAAATGACCTGATTATCTGCAATTGGTGACAACTGATTTAATATTAGGTAGAAAAGATTCAAACGTTATAGAACTTTTACAGTGCAACGTCACAGCAACTGCCTTCAATTTCTAGAAAACACAATAACCATCTAATGGGATAGGAGAGGAAGCCTAGCCCAAATGCTATTTCAGACGGTCACAAAAAGCCATTTTATCTGCTTTCTCTGATACAACTAATGGATGAATTTTGAGCAAAAAAGTGTACACTTCAGTTCAATTACTAATGGACTGCAAAATTATCGTAACTATTTCAACTTTCATAAGCTTCAACATTATGAATGCCCTTCAGTTACAAGATGTCAATAACTGAGGTTCTACAAATTGATGACTTTTTCCAAAGTGAATTTAAAAACGAACTTTAAAAAAATTGTATCAACTACAACAAAACTGAGAACGTAAACTTCTGCAGAATTTTCTGATTGGCAGCTTTGTAGTTCCCTTCCCTCAGGCCATCTTCTCCCAAACAAAAAAAACACAATTAGGTACTATAGTAGGAATATATTAAAGTAGGAGACATAGAGAAAATATACTTTTTAATTAATTTGTTGGGCAAAAAATAATTTAAAAGTGACGTAGCAAGGTAAAAGTATCACATTCATTCATGATCATTGAATATATTAGTTATTTCTTTCCTTAGCTTGCTTTCGGATAAACGATCAGTTGCTAACATTTGAAATCTTACATTGTGTTCTTTGATGCTTGGAGTAGGAAAAAATTGGATGTGCCACGAAAAAAAGTATAAACCAAATATTTTCCTATAAAATTACTATATAACCTTCAATACTGCCAAGATTGGTCTATTTCAAGACTGGCTTAATTATCCTTGCTCCTGTACACTTCTCATGTACATTCGCCATATCATACTAATTTTCATCTTGGCACTACACAGTCTTCAAATTAAACATGTCCTAATTTTGTCTGATTTTCAATTATTCTCACCTCGCCCTCTCTCTCATCCTCCCTTCCATCTAAACTCACCTGCCAATATGCCCAATCACTCCCGTGACCTGTCTATTTCCATTCCTTAATTACTGACAAGCAGATCTCAAACTACATCCATATATCATTCACCACCAATAATTTCCTACCCTACCAACCTTCAACCTTTGTTCTTTTTACATCTGTCCCTGGAAAAAACAACTCTCCAAGTATCGTATAACTGCACTTTAAAATCCCAACTGTCTTGCCATTGGCTCGCAATTTGCCATGATACTTATGCAGTTGGTGACTAGCTCAACCACTCCCTCACCATCACCTCGAGTGCTCTTGTCTCCAATAATATTCTTATTCTCTCACCCAGCCTGGTTGTTCCCTAGTTTGGTCCCCTTCTTTATCCAAGGATGAAAAAGAACTCGAACTTCCTCCCTAAAGTTTTCCATTTTTCTCTACTTCTTCAAAAGCCTCCTTAAAGTCCACCACTTCAGCCAAATTTTGGATGATTACATTTGAAATGCCTTGTACCTTTTTCTATTGAAAGCATTCACATAAATGCAAGTTGTTAAATTCTTCAAGTTTCCTGTTTAATCATATTTTTGCTGAAAAAATACAATTTTTGTTGTAGCTTCTGGCCTTGCACTCATCAAGACAATTCACAAGAATACCAATGTCAGGGGAGACAACAAACTTATACTGTATAAGAGAGTGCTGATTGGTTGACAAGTGGACTCTGATTCGTAATAATATCATGGGAAATGCACCAGTTTATGGTGACCGAGTTAACTGCCAAGCATTGTTTGAAATTTGAAAGAGGCCGCCTGACTCTGACTGGAATAGGCATTGTCCTGAGGAATGAACCAGTCAATGACTGTCACTTATTTTGCTTAGCTGAAACAGGTGCAATGTGTGTACATGTTCCTTCTGTCTGCAAAGAACAGGGCCCGGATTACTAATATATATATAGCCACACTGCGAGCCCGACTGACAATCTTAAATTGCTTATCAGCAATAATATTCAACACACTGACTACCATTTGTCAAATATTGTTCAATTGTGGAATCAAATCTAATGTTGGACATTGTTTTTTTACAAGCACGACCTGGTTGGATACAGTCTGTACCTTGCCCAATGTGAACAGCAGAAGGGACATGCAGTTTGGTATCATCTGCCTGGCTTTGGGATGCACCACCTACATACCAAGCATCACACTGACACTGAAATTCATACATCACATTATTCGTTCATATTCTAAGCAGAATGTTCTTTGGTTTTACGGCAGTGGCGAACACCACCCATTCCCTGACATTGGTACTCTTGCAAATTGTCTCGAGTTCAAAACGAAAAGCTTCGACAAAGTCTCTTATCAGAAATATTGAAGTTCCATACCACCAAATGACTATTAATCTTTTTACTCCATCAATTGTAGATAGATATTTTTGGATCAATTGTCACTTTAAAATATGTACTATAAATTTCCACTTCAATATACTTACCTAAATAAAGCTCCTAAGCCATTTTTAAAAGTAACTTCAACATTTATACCATGGAACACATACAGAATTTTAGTTGGGACTCTGACACTACGTTCCTTTTTCTGTCTCACTGGTACATGTAGGTAACTAGGATGGTGAAAATAAAACACCAGCCTTTTTCGGAGTTGAGTCTGGTGTTCACAAAAAAAAAACACATTTTAGCCAACTTACTTCTCCCATTCCCCGTCCCTCCAGTGCAAGAGCTTGAAAGTCATGATTCATCTCATCCACAGATCGAACCTGCAAAAAACATACTTCTGTTATTAAAGAAACTGTGCTACATGATAATGGAGCGCATTATGTGAAGCTTTTACTTAAATACAACTCAAGAGACTTAACGGTTTTGTTCACATTTGGATAACATATCATGAAACACATGCGATATGAATAGTAAAAAGATGGTCAAAGGAAGGGTTGAGCCAATTAGGGACTATAAAGAAGATCCTGTAGTAGCAGAGCAATTAAAGGAGTACATTGCACATTTTTTTTGCAAAACAGAGTTGAAGGAGGAACTAATAGAGAAAGTGGTGGAAAACTATCACCAGATGGGATGCCTCCTAGAATTACTGAAGGGTAGAAATAGTGGAGGTTCTCATTACAATCTTTTAATACTCCTTAGGAATGGGAGTAATGTCAGAGGACTGGAGGGCTGAAAAGTTACACTCCCATTCAAAATAAGAAAGAATAATGAGCCTGGCAACTGCAGGATAGTTAGCATGACCAGTGATGAGGAAACTTTAGAGACAGTAACTGCAGAAGAAAACTTGAAAAGGCGTGGGTTAATAAATCACAACCCATGCTCGTTTGTTGAAGCCAAATATACAGTCTGACAAATTTGATTATGATCTTTGAAGTAACAGAGAGAGTTGATGAGAGCAGTGCAGTTTATGCTGTCAAAAGGTGTTTGACACAGTACCAAAATTAATACTCGTTAACAAACTTGAAACTCATCTGATTAAAGGATCAGTGGCAGCATGGATTTGAAATTGGTGAAGTAGTGAACAGCTGCTTTTCAATTATAGAGTGGTGTTCTAGGGCTTAGCATTAAAACCACTTTGATTTACATTAATGACCTGAGCATGCAGAGGCATTATTTCAAAGTTTGCTGGTGACAAAATAACTTGAAAATGTAGTAAACAGGGAAGAGGATAGTAGCAGACTTCAGATGGAGCTAGAAAGGCTGCTGAAATGGCAGAAACATGACCGATTAAATTTAATGCAGAGAAATGTGAAGTGATGCATTTTCAAGAGACAACAGCAACTAAAAATTTTAAAGCAGTGTAGAAATTGAGACACCTGGGTTTCATGCACGCAAATCTGTGCTAGGACAAGCTGCTAAGACTGTTTAGAAACAATGCGGGTGCAGAGGAGATACACTAGAATGGTATCAGGGAGGGAGTTTGAGTTATGTGGAGAGATTAGAGAAGCAGAGGTTGTTCTCTTTAGAGCACAAAAATTTGAGGGGAAAATTAATAAAGGTATTCAAAAAGTTTGAGGGATTTTGACAGCTTTACCCTATGCACTGCTTCCTCAGGCAGGAGGGTCAGGAACCAGAGGGAATGAATTTAAGATAATTGGCAAAATAACCAGACAGGAGATGAGAATTTTCTTTTTAATAATTGTGATGATACAGAATACGCTGCCTGAAAGAGTAGTGGAAGCAGGTTCAACAGATAATTTCAAAATGCAATTGGATAAATACTTGAAAAGGTAATACAGACTAGTTTGCTAATCCAGTCCATCAAACTACAAATCTAAATTTTATATAAAAGTTTTAGCTGTATGTCTGAAGCAAAATAACATGCAAATAAAATATCAGTTAAAAAGCAAAATCTTCCAGTCTCCAGATAGTCGGAGATCAAACATATGGCCCAAGATGCACCATGAGACCCCTCGAAAGTCCCAACATACTGATTTATAGTAGGCTTGCCTCCTGTTCCCCAAGACCTCTGAAAAAGTCTCCAACTTTGACTTAGATTTATTGACTTCAGACAGTTCCAGCTTATTTACCTGAATAGTTACCCAGGAAATAGGAAAATAACCTAGTCTAAATTGACAACCAGCACCACCCCTCTGGGACATTTAAGCTCTTTATTTACTGGAACATTGCAGATGGCGCCATGAAAAGGGGTGAGGCATTTGCATAGATTCTCTGTGCTGCTCCCTCACAAGTTTGCTGCACTGAGTTGGATGTGGAGGAGCCTCCATCGGAGGATCTCCCAGAGAAATCGGAGGAGGGTAAGTGTGCATTTTCTTAATCTGATCAGGGTCAGGAATACGGTTTCCAATCCTGACAGAGATCTGGTCCAATATTTTCTTGCTGGCTTTCCTGATCTTGGGAGGATCCAAGCATTTAAAAGCCCTGCTTAATCTGCACAGAAGTTATCTGAACAAAAATAATCAAAGCTCACCATGATATTTCTTTTGTATATTTTTCAATGAGCATTACATGATCAATATAGCACAACCTTCCCTCATATTTGAGCCTCAACACAAAATTAAAAATGACACCATTACAAGAAGTGAAACTCCAAATGTGAAGCATGTTATAATGAACTGGTGGATCAACGGGATCAGCAAAAATTAGTAAAATAATTCAAGTTTTTTGACACCTTCAAGAGTAAACTTTCACAAATTTGCCAATTCAATTCCCACTGCGTGAAAGTGAGGGTGACAAAACAAAACAATTTCCTCTTGGTGGCTCTTCAATCAATTAAAGAAAACTAAATGCTACTTTCCTTTCTTATTTTGTTCCCATGGGAAAATGATTGAACCAGTGAACACTATTCTGAGAAGAACTCAATCGTGTTTCCTTTCAACTGAGAAATGGTTGTCAAAGTTCCAGCTTCATTTTCAAAAAACATGAAATATTTGTCCAAACCATTTGAGAATATACAAAAAATGTTTACTAATGTTAAAAAAAACTAGGGTCACATGGAAAAAAAGTCCTACTCCAAGACGACAATTTGTTCCCAACTCTATCAATATAAACATGGGCATTCGGTTATAAAAGACAATCACATTGTTTTAAGGTCTGTAAAAGTTTATCAAAAGAAATGCACAGTTGCATTATCAGTTTCTGATTTCACAGGCCGACACCTAAAATGTGGGCATAAGTTCCATCTTGCTTATTTATATATCTCACTGCTTCAATGATATCTAAAATCTCAATAATGTTGAAAGTGTAACGTCTGACAAGATGACTGGAATTTGAATGTTTTACAAGCCAGAAGCATGTGATTAGTTCCATATTCCTGTCCTTGCACACTTGGAGACCAAGGATTTTGGAGGAAGATAACTGAAATAACAGTAATAGCCCTTAGCCAGATTTGAAAATTCAACTCAAGCCATTTTAAAGAACGAACATCTGCTTGCTCACTCACACCCCTCACTTCTTTACCAACCCCCAATATTTTTAAATTCATTCATTGGATATGGACATCGCTGGCTATAATAGCATCTATTGCTCATCCCTAATTGTCCGAGGTGGTGGTGGTGGTGAGCTGCCTTCTTGAACTGCTGCAGTCCATGTCAAATAAGTACACCCAGAGCGCTATTAAGGAGGCACTTCCAGTATTTTGACCAAGCAATGATGAAGGAAGGTGATGTATTTCTGAGTTAGGATAGTGAGTTATTTGGAAGGGAACTTCCAGGTAATGGTTGTTGTGTATTGGAGACGTGATATGCAGGACAGACTTTGGTTAAAAATGAATGGATGAACTGAGCTTTATTAATGGCGCACAATCTCTTCCATGCTTCTTCTCTCTCAGTTTCCCGTACTAGGTCTATTACATCCCTTCCGATGCAAACATTAATACAGTGTAGCTCTGCATGAGCTAATAGACATAAATGCAAATACATAACAATGGTGTTCTTATGTCCGATGTCCTTGTCCTGCTAAGTGGAAGCGGTTGTGGATTTGGAGGATTCTGCATAAGAAGTATTGGTGAGTTCCTGCAGTGCATCTTGTAGATGGTACTCATTGCTGCCACGGTCTGTCAATGGTGGGTGGAGTGAATGTTTGTAGATGGGATGTCAATCAAGTGGACTGCTTTGTCCGAGATGGCGCGAGTTTCTTGAGTGCGGTTGGAGCTGCACTCATCCAGGCAAGAGGAGAGTATTCCATCACATGCGTACCTTACAGATGAAGGGCAGGCTTTGGGAAGTCAAAAGGTGAGTTGGCCGCCACAGGGTTCCTAGCGTCTGATCTGCTCTCGTAACCACAGTATTTTGAAAGCTGGTCCAGTTCAGTTTCTAGTCAATGATAATCCCCAGGATGTTGGTAGTAGGGGATTCAGCAATTCAATTATGTCATTGACTATAAAGGAGCAATGGTTAGATCCTCCCTTATTGGAGATGGTCATTGCTTAGCATTTGTGGGGCACAAATGCTACTTGCCACTGGTCAGCCCAAGCCTGGATATTGTCCAGGTCTTGCTACATTTGGACACGAACTGCTTTAGTATCTGAGGGGTCACAAACTGTGCTGAACATTAGAAATTATCAGCGAATCTTCCCATGCTGTTATAAGGTCATAGATGAAGCAGCTGAAGATGGTTGGGTCTAGAACACTACACTGAGGAACTCCTGCAGTGATGTCCTGGAGCGGAGATGATTGACCTCCAACAACCACCACAATCATCTTTCTTATGCCAGTATGACTCCTACCAGCAGAGCACCCCCCCCCCCTAATTCCCATTGACTCCAGTTTTGCTAGGGCCTCTTGATGACATATTCCGTCAAATGCTGCCTTGAAAAGTACAGTCACTCTCACCTCACCTCTGGAGTCCAGCTCTTTGTCCATGTTTGAACTAAGGCTGTAATGAGTTCAGGAGCTGAGTGACCTGGCAGAACCTAAACTGAGCGTAAGTGAGCAGGTTATTACTCAGCAAGTGCTGCTTCATAGAACTGTTGATTATCCCTTCCATCACTTTACTGATGATCGAGAGTAGCTGATGGGGCAGTAATTGGCCAGGTTGGATTTGTCCTGCTTTTTGCATAGAGGACATATCCGGGCAATTTTCCACATTACTGGGTACATGCCAGTGTTAAAGCTGTACTAGAACAGCATGGCTAGGGGCACGGCAAATTCTGGACCACAATTCTTCAGTACTGTTGCCACAATATTAAGACGGTTGATTGCCTTTGCAGTTTCCAGTGCCTTCAGCATATCACGTGAAGTGAATTGAATTGGCTGAAGATTGGCATCTGTGATGCTGGGGATTTCCAGAGAAGGCTGAGATGGATCATCCACTCTGCACTTCTGGCTAAGATTGTTGCAAAAGCTACAACTTTTTTATTTTACGCTAATGTACTTGGCCCACCCATAATTGAGGGTGGGGATATTAGTGGAGCTTCCACCTTCCAAATAGTTGTTTAACTGTCTACCACCTTTTCACAACTGGGTGTGGCAGGACTGCGGAGCCTAGATATGACCTGTTGGTTCTGGAATTGCTTAGCTCTATTACTTGGCATCCAAGTAGTCCTGTGTGTAGCTTCACCAAGTTAACATATTTTTATGTATACCTGGTGCTGCTCAAGGCATGTCCCCCTGTTCTCTTCATTGGAAGATAGGATATTAAGAAGCTCTGAAAAGAAAAGGAACAAACTTTGCTGTTGTAAGAGGTTGGAACTATTTCTAAAATTCTTCTCGGAACATGCAACCAAGAACACTGCAACTAAAATTCTTCTATCTTTTCCTTTTGTAATCATCACAACATCTAGTGAACAAGCTCATTGGCACCCCAGAGGTTTGCTTCCCCAGTACAAAACCTTTGCTATTCAGTACTATGAAACTAATAGAATGTTTTTCATTTAAATGTCAAACACCATGTCTAATTTGAAAAGGAATAAAGAACGTGATCAGGAATTACACGAAGAACAGAAGTTAACACTTCAGTATTGCCAATTCTATATATTGAATGACATCATTTACTATTTGGTGTAACAGTCAAAGCTTTTAAATTATGAAGTGTTAATCACAACATCTGTAATCCCAGCTACTGAGTGAACATTTTAGAAGCACCATTTTATTATAGAATCTGAGGCAGTTCTGCAATACTGTTGCTATGGAAACTGTTGTTTATGTTGCAGGCTAATTGTCACGTTGTATATCTCTTTAGATGTCTTACCCCCAATACAAATACTTTTCTTCAAGAGGGAGTCTCTGGAGCTACCAACTTCACAGTGTCCTTTCTTCTGCTGATCAGTTCTGATGAAAGGTTATTCATCTCAAAGGTTAACTGTTTCTCTCTCCACAGATGCTACCTGGTCTAAGCATTTCCATCATTTTCTGCTTTTATTTCAGATTTTCAGCACCTGCTGTATTTTGCTCCTATATCATAGTACCCATCCCATCTATACTGTGGAACAAATTCCACAGTAATGTGACAAATAATATGACAAATAACAGTTACGTTCACAGCTTGGTTTCTAGCCACCAGTTGATACTCAACATACAAAAGTAATCCAAAGTCTTATCGAGGCAGGTTGAAAGCCATGCTTACCTACAATCAAAGAAGATGGTAAGACTGGTGTTGTCTAACGCAAGTTGACTCGAATACACCTATATTTTAGATCAGGATATAAAAATGAGCAACAGATACAGTCGTGCATATAATCACAACAGTTAACTATAAGTTTCTTCTGGCCAATTTTTATTAGACAATGCAGTTCTAACAGGAGAGGCACACAGCATGTATCTGTGCACTTTTAACGTTTTCTGTTTTTCTTCAGCATACAAATTAGAAGCTGTAGGTCATTCAGCCCCTTGAGCCTGGCTGATTTTATCATGGCCTCAACTCTATTTTCCTGTCTATCCGCTATAACCTTTGACTCGCATTAATCAAGAATCTAACTTGAACTTTAAAATATTCAACAACCATGCCTCCACAGCTCCCCAAGAGAATTCCATAGCCTAATTACCCTCTCAAGAAAACAAATAGTCTTAAATGGGAGATTCCATATTTTTTAACTGTGCCCCCTAGTTCTCCCACAGGGAGAAACATCCTCTCAGAATTCTCCTGTCAAGTCCCTTGGGATCGTATATATTTCAATAAGATTACCCATGGATTCAACAGGCCCAATCCTTCATGAATCTTCTTTGAACTGCTTCTAATTATATCCTTTCTCCAGTTCGAAGACCAAAATTATCAACAGTGCTCGATGTGGTCTTACAAGAAGCAAGCTTTTACACTCTTAGAATAAACGTCAACATTCCATCTGCTTTCCTAACCACTTGCTGTACCTGCATTCTTTAACTGCTAAATTTTAGCCCACTGTTTATATCTCTTTGGAGACTCATGTTCTCTTTACAACCTACTCCTATAACTTGCCTAGTTTTGTCTCATTGCTAAATATAGCAACCATACACTCAGTTCCTTCATCCAAGTCATTGATACAGATTGTAAATAATTCAGACCCCAGCACTGGCCCTGTGGCACTTGACTAGTTACAGCTTGCCAACCCGAAAACAATCCATTTATTGCATCCCCCTGCTTCATGTTAACTAACCAATCCCCTATGCATGCTAATATTCTAGCCCCTGCAACATTAGCTCTTATGTGTAGTAATCTTTAATGTGGCACCTCATTAAATGCCTTTCAGAAAACCAATTACACCACAATCATAGATTTCTCCTTCTCCATGTTGTTTGCTACTTCCTCAAATCAGTCAAATGTGATTCCCTTTTCACAAAACCATGTTGACTCTTCCTAAGTATATTAGAGTTTCGAAGTGCCCTGCTGTATGTAACGTCCTCAATAACAGATTCTAGCATTTTCGCCATGACGGATGATCAGCTATCTGGCTTGTAATCGGTTTTCTGTTTCCTTCCTTTATCATTTGCAATCTGGTGAGACCATTCCAGAATTTAAGAAAACTTGGAAAATGACAACCAATACACTTACAATCTCAGCTACCATTTTTATGGCGCTAGGATGCAGACTATCAAACCCCGGAGATTTTTCAGCCTTTACATCTAATACCTTCCTCAATACCCTTTCCCTGGTGATTGCAATTGTTTTAAGTTTCTCCCTTCTTTCCATCTCCTGATTTACAAGAATTTCTGGTATGTTACTTGTGTCCTCCACAGTGTAGACAAATACAAAATACTTGTTCAATGCTTCCACCATTTCCTTATTACCCATTATTAATTCCCCACTCTCTCCAGAAGACCAACAATTCCTTTAGTTATTCTATTCCTTTTTAAGCATTAGAAGAAACTCTTGCTATCTGCTGTTACATTTCTTGCTGGCTTTCTGTCATCTGAATTTTCCCCTCATTTTTCAAGCCATTCTTTGCTGGTTTTCAGTTTTTGTCCAACCTACCAATAATTTCACAGAATTGTATGCTTTTACTTTCAATCTGATATCAACTTTTAATTAGCCATGCATGGTGCATCCTTCTCTTAGATTCTCCTCATTGCAAAGAATCTTTGCTGAATTTTATAAAATATCTCCTTAAATATGTGCCTCTGCATCTCTTCAGTCCTACCTTATACCTAATTTCCCAGTTCACTTTAACCAGCTGTCTTCATACCCCTGCAATTGCCTTATTTAAGTTTTAAACACTTGTCTTAGACTCTCTCTTCTCACCCTCAAACTGAATATAAAATTCAGTCATGTTATGATCACTACCACTTAACTAGATCTTGCTATTGGCATGACAAAAAGGAAAATGTGCAATTGACTTTTGATCAGCATGGGTTGCTTTACTTCCTTGACTGCTGAATGGTGGTAGATGTTTAAATCCATGTGCATGAAGTATTCTCACGTGACACAAATGTTCACGCATCAAATATTGTCGTGGCTGTTGGCAATTTTTATTGGACAAATTGTTTTAGAGGTGCTTGTAGAAGCTTAGCTATATTGGGTTCTTTTTCAATAAAAATTTTGCTGAACCCAAATTCTGTTTTAAATAAGCAACAAGCTCAACTGATTTGTTTTAATCACTAGTTCACTTGTCAAATGTAGTTTATGAAAGTTAACATTCAAGCTATAAAACATGGCTTTTTAATTTTGTTCATTATCGTACCACTACATAGATAAAATAAATTGTCCATTTACAGAATGACTTATCCTATCGCAGCAATATTCCAAGGACTTCATGGGCATGAATTACTTGAGCTGCTGTAACTTTAAGACTCATACTCGCCATTTTGCCAACAATATAAACTGCTACAAAGTCAGTAAAAGGGAATGAAACCAGACGGACCACCTGACATTGACCTAGGCACTGGAAACGACAATGCGAATCCAGCCCTGCCAACTCTGCAAAGTCCTCCTCAAGAACATCTGGGGCTTGTGCCAAAACTTGGAGAGCTGTCTCCGAGACGAGTCAAGCAACAGCTTGACAGAATCATACTCTCAGAATCATACTTTAGTGCCCCAGACACCACAATCACCATTCCTCAATATGTCCTATTCCAACGTCAGGAAGATTCAGCAGAGGTGGCAGCATAGCAGTATACAGTCAGAACAGAGTTGTCCTGGAAGTCCTCAACATCAACTCTTGACCCTAGCACTGCTACAAACCAAGTTGGCTGAGTCCTAAAAGGCTGCACCAGGTTCAGAGTGAACCAACCAGCAGGAAAAACATACTTGACCTCATCCTCACCAACCTGCCTGCTGGAGATGCATCTATTCATGACAGTGTCGGCAGGAGTGACCACCTTGTGTCGATGACGTCCTGTCTTCATACTGAAGAAACTCTCCATCGTGTTCTGTGGCACTACTACTGTGATAAATGTGATAGACTTTGAACAGAGTTAGCAACTCAATACAGGGCATCCATGAACGCTGTGGGCCATCAGCAATAGAATTGTACTCAACTACAATGTGTAACCTCATGGCCCAACATATCCCCCACTCTACCAATGCTACCAAGCCAGAGGTCCAGCCCAGGTTCAATAATGAGTACGGGGGAGCATGCCAAGAGTAGCACCAGGCGCATCTAAAAATGAGGTGTCAACCTGGTGAAGCCACAACACAGGACTACTTGCATGCCAAACAGCATAAGCAGCAAGTAATAGACAGAGCCAAGGAAATTTGGCATGTCAGCTACGACTCTCACCATCTTTCAGATGCACCACAGAAAGCATTGTTTCTGGTTTTATCACAACTTGGTATGGCTCCTGCTCTGTGCAAGGAACTATAAAAGGTCATTAATGTAGCCCAATCCATCACGCAAACCAGCCTCCCATCCATTGACTTTGTTTACACTTTCCGCTGCCTCAGCAAAGCAGCCAGCATAATTAAGGCCCCCTCGCACCCCGGATATTCTCTCTTCCACCTTCTTCCATCAGGAAAAAGATACAAAAGTCTGAGATCACATACCAATCGACTCAAGAACAGCTTCTTTCCTGCTGTTGTCAGACTTTTGAATGGACTTACCTTGCATTAAGTTGATCTTTCTCTACACCCTAGCTATGACTGTAACGCTACATTCTGCACTCTCTCATTTCCTTCTCCATGAACGGTATGCTTTGTCTGTATAGCGCGCAAGAAACAATGCTTTTCACTGTATGTTAATACATGTGACAATAATAAATCAAGGCGGTTCCACAAACAATAGATCAGGTTTAAGAACAGCAGTGGTGCCACTGCCGTTGTGCCACAGCCAGTCACAAATGGTGATGGACAATTAAAACAACTCACTGGAGGACGAGGCCCCACAAATATCTCTATCCTCAATTACGGAGGAGTGCAAAAGATAAGGCTGAAGCAAATGCTACAATCTTCAGCCAGGAGTGCTGAGTGGATGATCTATTTCGGCCTCCTCTGGAGGTTCCCAGCATCACACTTGCCAGTCTTCAGTGATATTAAGAAATGGTTGAAGACATGGATACTACAAATGCCATGGATTTTGACAATATTCCAGCAATAATACCGAAGGCTTGTGCTACAGAATTTGCTGCGCCCTAGCCAAGCTATTACAGTACAATACAACACTGACATTAAACCAATAATGTGGAAGATTTCCCAAGTTTGTCCTGTACACAAAAAGCAGGACAAATCCACCCTGGCCAATTTCCGCCCGATCAGTCTACTCTGATGCAAAGTATCAGCAAAGTAATTGAAGAGGTCATTAACGGAGCCAACAAATACAAGGGCAAAATAATTTATATTTCTGTTATTTTATTGCCATTCTTCAAATGGCAATGAGACAACCAATTGTTTGGTTGGGAGAGAAATATTGGTCAGAGTATCAAAGTATGTGATTAACGTCCATCTTCTATTAAGTCAGTCTACAGACAAACTTTTTTTGTATTTTTATATTTGATTTGGAATGAGTGATTATAAAATTTACTTCAGCCCATGGCCACAAAAGAAATTGATTTTAAATAAATAATCCTTTGATCATAGGCTCTTAAGTTATCAAATGAGCCAATCGCACATTGGATAAATCAAATATGTTTACTGCTCAAATAGGTTTGCAAACAGACAGCATAGAGGCACCATGGTCTGCTACACTTTTTTTTGTGTATAGAAATTGAGGGCGTTTCCTATAGAATATCCAGCACAAACTAGCCATTGAACCCAACTATTGATGCTTTGTGCTCCACAAGTCTTCTGTCATCTATTCTTATGAACATTAACTTCTATTCCTTTCTTTCTTGTGCTAATTTATCTTCTTGAACACATTCAAGTTTGCAACTCTTCTTGTACCACATGCAGTTAGCTATACCATAACCAGACTGAAGATGAGACACCGTAAGTGGTCTCACATCAACAGTAAACACCAAGCCATTACTGGATTGGCTATAACTACACTTCAATTATTATTCAAAGTGATGCATTTTTAAAATGTTTAAAAAATTACCAGAAAGCAGAAATCATGTTATGACTGATTCAAAATGTACGATATCTCTAGATTAAATAACAAAAGCTGCTGCAATCAGTAATATTCATTTATTCCTGCCAGTTGAATGCTCTTAGCTTACAAAATAAATGAGCTGAGGCACTCCAAACAAATGCAAATTTTCACACACTGGTAGAAAGTGTAAATGATTGCTTTTCTGGCAAACCATTAAAAAAGTAAATAAAGACAAACTCATTGCAGGCAAAAATAAAGGGAAAAGAGCTGAAAACTCATACCTATTTTGGACTCTGCATAGTAATTTAGCTCAAAATAATCTTCAATCAAGGCTGCAAACTGATCCATAATACAGACATGCTTGTAGCATCTACTACTTTAAAAATGCATCAGGAACTTGGTAGTTTGCATTAGATTAGCACTTGCAATTAGTCTCTCTCTGAAACAAGAGACAGAACATTGGTCTTGTAGATGCCATGGAAATTTTACACAGAAGTACATCTAGTTCCTCAACATGTGAAATTATCAATTGTTGTAAAAACTCATTTGGTTTACTAATGTCTTTTAGGAAAAGCTATCTGCCACCCTTGCCTGGTCTACATGTGACTGACTGTATGTCCAAAACAATGTTAACTGCCCTCTGAAATGGCATACCAGTCCACCCAGCTCAAGAAAAATTAAACATGGACCAAATGCTGGTTTTGTCAGGAACACCCACATCCCACGAAAGAAGTTTTAAAAATGCTATGCTGTCTACTCAGTTAGATTTCTGCAGGTTTAATATTAAATCTTAAAATGGCCATGGTTTGAATGAGAACTCAGGAGCAAGAACCTTCAACACCAAGCAGTGGTACAGCACAATCATCATACAAAATAATAAATTCACCAAATTCAAGCATGTCAAATGTTACTGAAAATTTTCACAATTATTAGTTTGGTTGAATTTATCCCCAAACATACATCCTTCAACCAAAAACTTAATTCCCTAAAACAAACTTAATGTATGGAGAATTTAGTCTCCCCTTCATTGCTCATCCACTGATGACCTTCAAGCTGAACAGTCATAAAGAGCACTCCTCACTAACTGCATGACAAACCATTGATTAATGTTTCTGCTTCTATCCTAATTCTATTATGCATTCCGCCTCTTCTTATTCTGAGCATCTGTTTCTTTAATCTTATTTCCCACACAATACTTGCTGCTGAATTCTCAGATCGGCTAAGACAAATTTATTGCCTAATATTAAAGCCTGCAGTAACTTAGCGGGGTGTGAGAGGGTGGCGGGGGGGGGGGGGGGGGGGGGGGGGGGTCTGTGCTAGAGCGGGCGCCAGTGTGAGAGAGAAAGAGAGAGGGAGAGAAAGACAAAAAAGTGTGAGAGAGAGAGGAAGTGTGAGAGTGTAGAGAAGAGACCTGGTCAGCGATAGGGGAAGGTGGTGGCCTGGGGTTGGGGAATTAGAAGAGGCTTTATTTCTTCTAAATTTTCAGAGTAACTATTGGTACAACCTTGGATGAACCATGCGAAGTTAGTGATTTTAAGCGCTTTGTCGGATGTTTCCCAGCACAGTACAATTACCCTCGGGAAATTAGGGCTTTTGGACAATTGTGGTGCAAACACTTACCTGGAAGTTCTAAGAGGGATTTCCCAGCACATCTTTGCGTAATTCCAATGCTGGGGAACGCAGAAGTTACGAGGACAAGCAGGTTTAGAGAGTAGGAGAGAATTGCACTGGGGAACAGGGGGAAAACCAGGTAAGAGATCTATCCCACTGGAGTAGAGTGGTGCACTACATAACCAAGCATTGAATCTAACAGAGACTTACATTGAGGGCACAAAATTGTTTCTCAGTGAAGAATAGACATTAAAAGCCCAGGACACCTGCAAAGAAATCAAAAGGTTGGTGCCATTCCCTAAAGTGTTAGCAAGGTTTCACTGTACCACAACAGGGCAAGATTTCCACCATGCATTTTGTGCAGTAAAATTATGAGCATATTCCTTATGACTGGTTGTATGATTCTCCCCTTTGTCACTTCGCCCATTTATCTCCTGCAAATATCCACCAAAATTATGGCTAGCTAATTTCTTCTCAAATTAAATGTGCACTTGATGATCCATAAACTCATGAAATCTGCAGATTTCACATTTTCTCCCTTTTCTATCAATGGCTAACTCTACTCATCATTCATACCTACGTTTCTTGTTTCTGATGTCAGTCTAAATTAAACAACTTTGCTATAGAACTTGTGCAACAGCTGAATTGTTATTGAGTTCTTCACTGCCCACCAACAGAGCAACAGAAACCTCACTACTTTCCATTCTTCAAAGACATCATTCCTTTTGACTCCCAAGTCTAGTCAACAACTAGTTTCCAAACCCTGTCTCAATTTAATGAATACTATCAATTCTCATCCAAACTTTCCTCACATTTTTCAAGGTTACCCACAGCCACTCCACGATTCAGCTTCTTTCTATATCCAAACTATAGTGAAAAGAAGAACCATCACTTCTCGTTCTCAATCTTTAGTCCAGGATATGAAAACTGTCCAATGTCATCCTCGATCTTGAGGCTTTTAAAACCCAATTTGGCATTACTTATAAGTTCTACATATATTCCAAGTCCTCTTTCACCTTGGTAACATCCTAGACTATGGATCAGGGAAATCTTGGACTTCCTATGCAAAGTCAAAACTGCTTTCCAGTAAAATATGATAAAATTTCAGAACTATTTTGTGCATCAAGGATTCCTGCATACCGGACATCTGACAATATAAAATATTTATATTAAAAAACCTCAAGACTTTGCGCTTTTTACCTGGGGCAGCACAGTACTGCTTCACAGCACCAGGGATCCAGTTTCAATTCCCAGCTTGAGTCACTGTGCGGAGTCTGCACATTCTCCCCGTGTCTGTGTGGGTTTTCTCCAGGGGCTCCAGTTTCCTCCCATAGTCCAAAAGACGTGTGTTTAGGTGCATTAGCTATGCTAAATTCTCCCTCAGTGTACCCGAATAGGCACCGGAGCATGGTGGCTAGGGGATTTTCCATAGTAACTTCATTGCAGTGTTAATGTAAGGCTACTTGTGACACTAATGTATAACCTTCAAAACTTTAAACTGAACCGATGTAATCCTGCTATACTCTGCTCACTTTATTCCAAGTTTGATGCACTGCAGCAACTTGTCAAGGCTCTTCCAAACCCACAACCTCAACCACATAGATGGGCAAGAGGAACAAGGGCAGAAGGCACTTCAAAAGAACTTTCAGGTGATGATGTTCCCAAGGAACACACCATTCTGACTTGGATGTAGCCTTTTTTTAATTCAATCAAGCGATATGGGCATTGCTAGTCTGGCCAGCATTTTTATTGCCCATCCCTAATTGCCTTGAGGTGGTGGTATGCTGCCTTCTTGAACCACTGCAGCACATGTAGTGTAGGTACACCCACGGTGCTGTTTGGGAAGGTGTTCCAGGATTTTGAATCAGTGGCAGTGAAGGAAAAGCTGTATAATTCCAAGTCAGGATTGAGAGAGATTTGGATTGGAATTTGCAGGTGGTTGTGTTCCACACATCTGCTGTTCTTGCCCTTCAGGGTAGTAAAGGTCGCAGGTTTAGAAGGTGCTGTTGAAGGAGCCTTGGTGAGTTGCTGCAATGCATCTTGCAGAAGGCACACACTGCTGGCATTGTGTGTCGGTGGTGGAGGGTATGAATGTTGAAGATGGTGGATGGATACCAATCAAGCAAGCTCTTTTGTCCTGGATGGTGCCATCTTCTTGAGCTTTGACGGACCTACATTCAGTTAGGCAAGTGGAGAGCAATCCATCATATCCCTGACTTGTGCCTTGCAGATGGTAGACAGGCTGTGGGGAGTCAGGAGATGAGTTACTGTCATTTTTTCACTATTGTTGGAACAAATACCTGAGAACTCCCTTCCTAACAGCACTTTGATTGTACCTACACCACATGGACTGCAGCAGCACAAGTTAGCAGCTCATCACCATATTTTCGAGGACAATTAGTGATGCACAAAAATGCTGGCCTTGCCAGAGACACACACATCTCATGGACAAATAAAAATAATCCACTTCAAACATGCAGGACAGGGTGGAATGGAAAACATGGAAACAATGCCCATAATTTTACATAAAAGATGCAACTGATGCCATCGATGAACCATAGAACATAGAACATTACAGCGCTGTACAGGCCCTTCGGCCCTCGATGTTGCGCCGACCAGTGAAACCAATCTAAAGCCCCTCTAATCTACACTATTCCAATATCATCCATATGTTTATCCAATAACCACTTGAACGCTCTCAACGTTGACGAGTTCACCACTGCTGCAGGCAGGGCATTCCACGCCCTTACTACTCTGAGTAAAGAACCTACCTCTAACATCTGTCCTATATCTCTCACCCCTCAATTTAAAGCTATGTCCCCTCGTGCTAGCCAACACCATCCGAGGAAAAAGGCTCTCACTATCCACCCTATCTAATCCTCTGATCATCTTGTATGCCTCTATTAAGTCACCTCTTAACCTTCTTCTCTCTAACGAAAACAACCTCAAGCCCCTCAGCCTTTCCTCATACGATTTTCCCACCATACCAGGCAACATCCTGGTAAATCTCCTCTGCACCCTTTCCAACACTTCCACATCTTTCCTATAATACGGCGACCAGAACTGTACGCAATACTCCAAATGCGGCCGCACCAGAGTTTTGTACAGTTGCAGCATGACCTCCTGGCTCCGAAACTCAATCCCTCTACCAATAAAAGCTAACACACCGTACTCCTTAACAACCCTATCAACCTGGTGGCCAACTTTCAGGGATCTATCCAGATGGACACCCAGATCCCTCTGTTCATCCACACTACCAAGTATCTTACCATTAGCCCAGTACTCTGTATTCCTGTTACTCCTTCCAAAGTGAATCACCTCACACTTTTCCGCATTAAACTCCATTTGCCACCTCTCAGCCCAGCTCTGCAGCTTATCTAGGTCCCTCTGTAACCTGCCACTTCCCTCCGCACTGTCTACAACTCCACCGACTTTAGTGTCATCCGCAAATTTACTAATCCATCCTTCCACGCCCTCATCCAAGTCATTAATAAAAATGACAAACAGCAGTGGCCCCAAAACAGATCCTTGCGGTACACCACTAGTAACTGAACTCCAGGATGAATATTTCCCATCAACCACCATCCTTTGTTTTCTTACAGCTAGCCAATTCCTGATCCAAACCACTAAATCACCCTCAATTCCATGTGTCCGTATTTTCTGCAAAAGCTTACCATGGGGAACCTTATCAAATGCTTTGCTGAAATCCATATACACCACATCAACCGCTTTACCCTCATCCACCTCTTTGGTCACCTTCTCAAAGAACTCTAAGGTTTGTGAGGCACGACCTACCCTTCACAAAACCGTGCTGACTATCCCTAATCAAATTATTCCTTTCTAGGTGATTATAAATCCTATCTCTTATAATCCTTTCCAATACTTTGCCCACAACAGAAGTAAGGCTCACCGGTCTATAATTACCAGGGTTGTCCCTACTCCCCTTCTTGAACAAGGGGACAACATTTGCTATCCTCCAGTCTTCTGGCACTGTTCCTGTAGACAATGACGACACAAAGATCAAGGCCAAAGGCTCTGCAATCTCCTCTCTAGCCTCCCAGGGAATCCTAGGATAAATCCCATCCGGCCCAGGGGACTTATCTATTTTTACCCTTTCCAGAATTGCTAACACCTCCTCCTTATGAACATCAATTCCATCCAGTCCAACAGCCTGCATCTCAGTACTCCCCTCAACAACACTGTCCCTCTCCAGTGTGTATACTGACGAAAAATATTCATTTAGTGCCTCTCCTATCTCTTCAGACTCCACGCACAACTTCCCACTCCTGTTCTTGACTGGCCCTAATCTTACCCTAGCCATGGCACTGATACTTACAGCGAAGTTGTTTAACTGTGATTTTGCACAGGTTGCTTAAAGAGTTGAAACAGTGCATATAGAGTGTCTACCTACAGTGTAGATGGAGGCCATTCGGCCCTGAGTCTGCACTGGCTAATCCCCTAACCTTTAGACACTATGAGGCAATTTAGTAGAGAAATGGTTTGGGGAAATTTATGGGATTGAAGGTGGCTAAATCTCCAGGTCCTGATAATCTTCATCCCAAAGTGTTTAAGGAAGCGGCGCAGATCCACTGGGGGTTATTTTCCAAAATTCTTTGGACTCTAGGATAGTTTGTACAGATTGGAGGATAGCTCACGTAAGCCCACTATTCAAAAAGGGAGGTAGAGAGAAAACAGGGAACGATAGACCAGTGAGCCTAACGTCGGTATTGGGGAAGGTGCTAGAGTCTATTATCAAGGATTTCATAACTCAGCATTTTGAAGGCAGTGGTACCTTTAGACAAAGACAGCATGGATTTACAAAAAGGAAATCATGCTTGATGAATCCACTGGAATTCTTTGAGGATGTAACTAGTAGAGTTGACCGAGGAGAGCCTGTGGATGTGGTTTATTTAGACTTTCAGAACGCTTTCAATAAGGTCTCACATAACAGACTACTATGTAAAGTTAGTGGTTTATTTGATGTGAATTATTTACACTTTCAACAAGGTCTCACATAACAGACTACGTAAAGTTAAAGCACTTGGGATTGCAGATAATGTCTTGAGATGGATAGAAAGCTGGCCAACAGATAGGAAGCAAAGAGTTGGCATAAATGGGTCATTTTCTGATTGACAATCAGTGACTAGTGGGGTTCCACAGGGATCTGTGCTAGGACCCCAACTGTTCACATTATATATTAATGATTTGGAAGAGGGAACTGAATGAATGTTTTATCTCCAAATTTGCAGATGATACAAAGTTGGGTGGGAGGGTGAGCTGTGAGGAGGACACAGAGATGCTTCAGCACGATTTGAACAGGCTGAATGTATAGGCATCGGCATAGCAGATGGAGTATAATGTGGATAAATGTGAGGTTATCCACTTTGGTAGCAGTAATAGGAAGATAGATTATTGCTTGAATGGGTGTATATTGAGAGAGGTGGATACTCAACAAGACCTTGAAGTCCTTGTGGATCAGTCGGTGAAAGTAAGCACGCAGGTACAGCAGGCAGTAAAGGAGGCAAATGGTATGTTAGCCTTCATAGCGAGAGGATTTGAATACAGGGATGTTTTGCTGCAATTGTATAGGGCATTGGTGAGGCCACATCTGGAACAGTGTGTGCAGTTTTGGTGTCCTTAGCTGAGAAAGGATGTCATTGCTATAGAGGGAGCCCAGCAAAGGTTTACCAGGCTGATTCTTGGGATGGCAGGTCTGTCATATGAGGGGAGACAAAGTCGGTTAGGATTATATTCACTGGATTTCAAAAGAGAGAGAGGGGATCTCATAGAAACTTACAAAATTCTAACAGGGTTAGATAGGGTGGATTCAGAAAGGACGTTCCCAATGGGGGAGTCCAGAACGAGAGATCATAGTTTGAGGATAAGGGGTAAACCTTTTAGAACTGAGGTGAGGAGAAATTTCTTCACCCAGACAGTGGTGAATGTGTGGAATTCACTACCACAGAATGTAGTTGAGGCCAAAACATTGTCTGATTTCAAGAAGAAATTAGATATAGCTCTTGGGGCTTATGAGATCAAGGGATATGGGGAAGAAGGGGGATCAGGGTATTGAATTTGATGATCAGCCATGATCAAAATGAATGGCGGAGCAGGCATGAAGGGCCGAATGGCCTACTCCTGCTTCAATTTTCATGTTTCTATGGTTAATTCACCCTACCTGCACAACGTTGTAAAGTGAGAGAAAACTCAGAACCCGGAGGAAACCCACACAGGCACAAAGAGAACATGCAAACTTTACACAGTCACCTGGAATCGAACCCAGGTCTCTGGCGCTGAGAGGCAGCAGCGCTAACCACTGTGCACCCACATATCTTGCAAGGAAACAAATGCAAAATACCATTGATTGGTGTTTGGCAACAGCAACTAAGAATCTTCTTTCTAGTGCATCAGGCATGCAGGGCACTGGAGAACAAAGTTCAGATATCTTCATTTGTAACATATTCCACGTTTTGACTTAAAGAGTTCCAATATGGTTTGAGTTGATATGGCCATATCCATAGACCATCTCTAGTTGTCTGGAGACAGAAGTGGACATTTTGTTTGAATTGCTACAGTTTCTGCAATGGTAATGCTTCCACAATAGTATTAAGTAGGAAATTCCAGGATATTGACCCAGTTTGTTCCATTCTGTTGCATGATCGAAGTTTCACTATAATATTTCCAGGTTAACTTATTTTATGTATTAATCAGCCACTGCATACATCAACAACAATATTCACTATCAATATTCACAATCACTTCTGTGGCAAAATTCAAAAATATACTCTGCAAAGTTCACATCTCATCTTAAAGTGATGTCAAATTAATTATATCAGACAGCAAATGAGAATTTTAAACATTCATATTTCAGTCAACTGTTTTTCGTGCACTTGTGTTGTCAGCTCCCAATGAGCAATCTCTTCAAATTGGTCAAATATAAAACTGCTCGAGCCCTCTAAAAACCAACAACACATCAATGACTTCTAGATCTGCATAATGCAACAGCAGGTCAAGAATAAAATCCAAGTGCTTTAGGAATATTGAAGTCACCAGTTTTAGCAAACCCAAATTGTTTAACATTCAGATGGCAGGAGGCTATGTGCAATCTCCGCTTTAGGAAGTGCCAGAACAATTATAGTTCTCGCCCAATTTAAAAGCAACTGACATCTAACAAATTATTGCCCTGCAAATTATATATAATTTTTTTTAAATCACTGAATTTATTCAGAAACTTACAGGTTACAATGTTTAATTCTTCACGGAATAAAGTTTTGGTTAACTTGATGACCATCAAATGGTCTATTTTATGTATACCAATAGTCCATGAAAGTTCCTCTGTAATTCAGATTGTGTTGTGCTTTATGCAAAAGGGGGAAAATATGTAGCTTTCATTCCCAACTCAGAATTCAATGAAACATAATGATTGCAATTTGCCTTTAATGCAAATGTTCTAGAGGGATTTATAGGCTTGTAATCAGCCAAACATTGACAAAGCCAAAAAAAGGCATATTAGGGCAGGCAACTAAAAATCTGGCCAAAGAGTTAGTTTTAAGGGGCACCTTAACGGAGAAAAAGTGAACTAATTTACGGAAGGAATTGTAGAACTTGGGGCCTTGACAGCTGAAGCCATGGCCACCATTGATGAGGCAAAATAAGTGGGGATGCACAAGAGGTCAGAATTAAGGAACAGAGAACTCTTGGAATCTTGTAGGGCTGATTTGAACACTAGGGTGAGAATTTCAAAAAAATTAGGTTTTAGCAAATCAGGAACCAGTGTAGGTCAATATGTCATTAAGAAAATTATATTATAATAGTTGTTGATTTCACCCGTCCAAACTCTGGCTGTCTCAGATCATCATTTTGAACATTACTGCACTCAGATGAAATCACTGATGATAAAAGCAGTTTGAATACAAGGGTTATATTGCTATTTTTTCTTAAAATTGGTTTATGAAGAGGGATTGAAAGTGGACTATATAACCAAGATGCGTGCCACAATGCTTAACCAAGTGAAATAGTCAATTCATACTTATTCTTGCTAATCTCTATGTACTTTACTGTTATGCAAGGCTACAAACAAATTAAGTAATTTATATAAATAATTCAATATCTTAACTCTCGGATGATTTAAGCCAATCACATTTACATTTTTACTACACAATAAGTACAGATGTGGGTTGGCTTTGGAATGGTCTTTTGGATCATTTGGCTTTTTTGCCTTCCTCCCAAAGTTCAGGTGTTTTACTTGTTACAAGCAACTTTATATTTAATTCTGGAAGACCAGCATCTTTAAGTTGCCTCAGGGCATTTGCATTGCGAAATGCCCAGACTAATATCTAACTCTCAAACAATAACACAGGGAGAGATAGAAACAAAGAAACTAGAAGGAGGAGTAGGCCATTTGACCCTTCGAGCCTGCTCTGCCATTCATTTTGATCATGGCTGATCATCAAATTCAATATCCTGATCCCCCTTCTCCCCACATTCTTTGATCCCTTTAGCCCCAAGAGCTATATCTAATTTCCCCTTAAAATCAGACAACATTTTCGCCTTAACTACATTCTGTGGTAGTGAATTTCACACGTTCACCACCCTCTGGGTGAAGAAATTTCTCCACACCTCAATTCTAAAAGGTTTACCCCTTATCCTCAAATTATGACCCCTAGTTCTGGACTCCCCCACGATTAGGAACATTCTTTCTGAATCTGCCCTGTCTAACCCTGTTAGAATTTTAAGTTTCTATGAGATCTCCTCTCACTCTTCTAAACTCCAATGAATATAATCCTATCTGATTTAGTCTCTCCTCATATGACAGACTTGCCATCCCAAGAATCAGCCTGGTAAACTTTCGCTGTACTCCCTCCTTTTTCAGAATAGGACACCAAAATTGCACACAATACTCCAGATGTGCCTCACCAACACCCTATACAAACATCCCTATACTCAAATCCTCTCGCTATGAAGGCCAACATACCATTTGCCTTCCTTACTGCCTGTTGCACCTGCGTGCTTACTTTCACCGACTGATCCACGAGGACTCCAAGGTCTTGTTGAGTATCCACCTCTCTCAATTTACACCCATTCAAGCAATAATCTGTCTTCCTATTATTGCGACCAAAGTGGATAACCTCACATTTATCCACATTACACTGCATCTGCCATGCATGTGCCCACACACTCAACCTGTCCAAATCATGCTGAAGATCTCTGCATCCTTCCCACAGCTCACCCTCCCACCTAACTTTTTATCATCTGCAAATTTGGAGATAATACATTCAGTTCCCTCTTCTAAATCATTAATATATAATGTGAACAGTTGGGGTCCTAGCACAGATGCCTGACTGTCAATCAGAAAAAGGCCCATTTATGCCAACTCTTTGCTTATCTAGCGACTTAACTTATTCCTACATGACAGACATAGCTGTGAATTTGCCTTTGATAATGACTGGACTTTAAAATATTTCAACAGCTGTGTAGACCTTGAGGGTGCTCAGAGGACATGAATGTGTGTACATAAATCCAAGGTTTTTTCCTAAATTCAACACCCTTATGATAGAACTACTGACTTGTGGAAAACTTGGTTTTACAAATGAATGAAGACTTAGAGGCAGGCATTTCAAAGCCACCTTATGGAAATGAGCTTCCCAGAATCCAAACTGAACAAGAATCTTTAAAATCAACTATAAGGTTTATATAGCAGAGGAAGATTCACTGAGCTTAAACCTAGAACTATGTCCCATCAGGTCTGCCATTCATATGCAACCTATGATCATCAGAAGATCTGGCAAAAATTAAGCCACCAGCTGTCAGTCATGGCAAATTCCACATTTACTATCGAACTGCAGCTGGCTGCACAACATCTAGGCTGGGAGTCCGTGCCACTAGCACTATACAGAAGCAGCTCTATTCAGCAGTTTGGAAGTCAACATATTTTTTGTTTTTCATCTTTCACCATATTACACAACTTTGTCACAACATCGCAGGTCTAAACTTTAAGCACAACATAGTAGTAACAGCAGGATTCAATGCACACAAGTACTGTAATACCTAGGTTCATATGTACAGACTAAAGCAATGTTTGAGGGTTCGGAAAAGAAAGCAGATTTTTCTAAAACCAGTCTGCATGTTAAATAATGGGTTCAGCTTCACCAAAGTACAAATACTGATCTTATAATCTGGCTTTAAGTTCTCTGCTGCAAATGGTACAAGTATACAGTAGTTCCCTAAATACAGCAAGTTTTCCTTGGTTCACAATAAAGTAGTACTTCATCAAGACGGTTGCAGATTTACACAAATTACAGAATTATCTGATATCCCATGAAAACTCCCTCTTCAGCAAACAGAACTTAAATTACACATAAGGATAGTTGAACAATTTTATCTTAACTTGCATTTATATAGAGCCTTTAACATAATAAAAGGTCCCAAGGTGCTTCACAGGACCATTATGAAACTAAATTTGAGGATTATTCAAAACTCTTGCCAGTGCCCTTACTCCAAGTCCCATTAACCCATCACCCATGTTCACAGACCTACACTGGCTCCCAGTCAAACAATGCCTCAATTTTAAAATTCTCATTCTTGTTTTCAAACCCCTTCATGACTTCCCTCCTCTCTAACTCAGTAATCTCCTCCAGTTGCACAACTGAGATCCCCGCACTCATTGAATTCTGGCCTCTTAAGCATCCCTGAATTTAACTGTTCCACAATTGGTGACCACACCTTCAGTTGCCTCGGCACGGACCACTGAAATTCTCTCCCTAAACATTTTATCTCACTTTGCTCCTTTAAAAATGCTCTTTAAAATCGAGCTCTTCTAGCTTTTAACTGCCCTAATATCATTATGTGACCGAGCGAGGGAAGCAACACAGGCTGCTGGTCAAATGGTCTCCATTTTAGTGACAAAAGTTCTATGAACTCCTTGCACTTATTGTTGGTGGTGAGAGTTTTAAGAGGGTTTTAACAGAAATGAAAATCGCGGTTACCACTGCATTCCAGGTGGACAGCTAACTAGCTGTCAGTTTTATTTGTTCAAACCTGTGTCTTTCGGACTTACACTGATAACAGTATGTAATCAATATGTTATCAATATGTAATGACTTTACTCTAATTTATTTGGAATATTTCAAAACAGGATACTTGAAAGAGACATGATATTGAGGAAGCCTTCAAAGCATGAAAATGCAGTGGGGGAGGGGGGGGTTTGTTTATCTGCAGATATCAATAGGTTCTTCCTATTCATAATCAACAGACAAAAAAAAAGAGGCCAAAATGGCATAAAGGAACATGGTTCACAATGTGTTCTAAGTACAGACATATAAAATTGCTTACGACTCTAAGATCAATTTTCCTTTTATCAAATAAAATAGCACCTAAAATTATGAAAATCACAAAAATTCTGTTATCTACTCGCATCAAAAAAATCTGCCATACTATTTACATCTTGGCTGTCCAAACCCTTGTCTTTTTGAAACAATTAGCAAGCCACACTTATGCAAAAGCTTTTGTTTGGATTCTGGGAGAAAGGTGCCTGTAAACTGACTCCCTGTTTACATTGTTAAATTCAGTTCCCTTACCCCTGCAACATATTTGTGGATCAGGAACAGTAGGTTGGCTGTCACAAAATAAGTAGATTTAATATAAATACCAGCATCAGATTCACATATGACATTTTGTATTCTCAGAAATGAAAACAGCACCAGCATAAGATGTGCAAGACAAAAAAAACAAGGAATATACACAAAGGTATGAATCTGGTCATCTGTTTTAGAAGGCTGCAAGAGGGAGGATGAGGGCTTCATAGCCAACACATGGCCCACCAGCTGTCGGTTAGATATCTCTACTATACAGTAATCTGCACATGCAAAACCTGACACACAGGAAGTATTTTATTTACAAAACACAAAAACACTTCAAAATACTTGAATTGCTTTCTTCTCCTTTCAGAGACCCTTTTCAAAAGAGTAATCATAATCATAAAACTGTATAAATGCAAGTTAAACACTCTGCCCATTCATTATATCTCCTTTAAAATGTAATACAAAGCAGTCAACTCCACCCTAATTAATAATTTCCTCAAGTGAAGTAGAAAGGGTCGAGAGCTTCAAGTTTTTAGGTGTCCAGATCACCAACAACCTATCCTGGTCCCCCATGCCGACATTATAGTTAAGAAAGCCCACCAACGCCTATACTTTCTCAGAAGACTAAGGAAATTTGGCATGTTAGCTATGGCTCTCACCAACTTTTACAGATGCACCATAGAAAGCATTCTTTCTGGTTGTATCACAGCTTGGTATGGCTTCTGCTCAGACCAAGACCACAAGGAACTACAAAAGATCGTGAACGTAGCCCAATCCATCACACTCTCCAGCCTCCCATCCGTTGACTCTGTCTACACTTCCCGCTGCCTCGACAAAGCAGCCAGCATAATTAAGAACCCCACACACCCCGGACATTCCCTCTTCCACCTTCTTCCGTCAGGAAAAAGATACAAAAGTCTGAGGTCACATACCAACCGACTCAAGAACAGCTTCTTCCCTGCTGCTGTCACTTGAATGGACCTACCTTGCATTAAGTTGATCTTTCTCTACACCCTAGCTATGACTGTAACACTACATTCTGCACTCTCACGTTTCCTTCTCTATGAACGGTATGTTTTGTCTGTATAGCACGCAAGAAACAATACTTTTCACTGTCTGCTAATACATGTGACAATAAATCAAATCAAGTGAAAACTGACAGCTTCACAAAAAGTACACATTGCAACACTGCAAAACCAAGCACACCCGTACTAGTATCACAATTTTTAAATGGTTGTGTATATTCTGGCTTTAGTTTCTAAACCTGATCTAGCAACAAATGCTCTAAAAAAAATAGCTCAAGTTGAATTTCCAAATATTTAAAAGAATCGTAACTCGGCAAGCTTCCTTTGACAGTACTTTCCAAACCTGCAACCTCTACCATCCTGATGGTGCAGAGCAGCAGGCCCAGGCAGCATCACCTGCAAGTTCCCCTCCTGGCCACACACCACCCTGATCTGGAATTTGTGTGTTTCTTCACTGTTGTTGGGTTAAAATCCTAAAATTCTCTTTGCCAATAGCTCTGTGTGTCTACCTGCACCAAATGGACTGCAGCAGTTCAAGAAGGTGGCGCACCATCACCTTCTCAAGGCCACTTAAGGATTGACAACAAATGCTAGCCGTGCCAGCAACATTCACATCCCATAAAAGAATAAAAAAGACTGGTAGTTTAACAATGTGTAAAAAGGCCACACTGCAAAAGAATTAGTGCTTAGAATTTTTGATAACTGATATTGGAAGATTTTGCAAAATCAAAAAATATTACAGTGCTACATATCATCAGAATCATCAACTGGCTTAAGGTAGAATATTGCCATTCAGGTGAAAAAATGGAGCCCTCGTAAAACTATATGTAAATAAGATGATTTAAATACACCATTTTGATTAGAATCAAAGCAGGGAGAATACAAGATACAATGGCAAAAAGCTGCTTCAAATTTTATAATTGAACGTTGCAAAAATAAACAATATTTAAAAGGTTATTTATACATCCAGATGCTGAGAACTTAACATGGACTAGCCAACGTGCAACACCTAAAACAAACTGCTTTTGTTTTACTACCTTTGCAGAAGGATGCAAACAGAGAACAATAACAAACAATACTGCCAAACTTACATAGAAACAGCCAGCCATCCCAAAAGTTTTTTTCACAGACCACACCCAAAGCATAAAAAGTTGGTAACATGCTAATAGAAAATAGTGCAGACAGCTCCATTTTAAATTCTGAGGAAGGGATAGGAGTGTTTTGCAGCGGGGTGCGTTCCAGCAGGAAAGGAGGATCTGAACTCGAGAGAACCCACCTGATGTTCCATATGGGCTCCATCCCCCGTGGGCCAGCGGTGTTTGCTCGAGTAGCCGCCCAGTTGTTCCCCTGGCTGTCTCTGGAAGAAATAACCCACGGTGGCGTCGTCCTGAGAGCGGCCGCTGAGAGGGGGCTGGACTCCGGGGTTGTTGGAGGCTATGTTCGGGGCTGCTCCCGAGGCCGCCGCCGCGCTCAACACCATTCCACCTCCACCGTCCGGAAGCATCCCGCCGCCGCCGCCTCCTCCTCCATGCATCATCCGAGCCGCGTCCTGCTGCCAGGACACTTCATTCATCCCCAGGAGGACACATGGAATATTCATTCCACGACAACCTGTGAGAGAAACAGACCAGGGTCTGAGCCATGAGGCTGGATCCAGCACAACACCCCCCCCCCCACACACACACACACACACATACACGCTAAACCCCACCCCCACATACACACTATGGGGTTAACGCCTGGGTGGGGTTGCGGTCGGTGCAGACTCGATGGGCCAAATGGCCTCCTTCTGCACTGTAGGGTTTCTATGATTCTATGATTTCTATGACTAACGCCCCCCCCCCACACACACATACAAACACAAACCCCCCCCACACACACACAAACACAAACCCCCCCCCACACACACAAACACAAACCCCCCCACACACACACACAAACCCCCCCCACACACACACACAAACCCCACCCCACACACACACACAAACCCCCCCCCACACACACACACAAACCCCCTCCACACACACACACAAACCCCCCACACACACACACACAAACACCCCCCACACACACACACAAACCCCCCCCACACACACAAACCCCCCCCCACACACACACACAAACCCCCCACACACACACACACAAACCCCCCACACACACACACACAAACCCCCCACACACACAC